>NC_088415.1:4584694-4647194 GCF_034236695.1 Oncorhynchus nerka | reverse complement strand
GACCAGGAACAACACTAGGTCCAGAGTTAGTCTCTGACCAGGAACAACACTAGGTCCAGAGTTAGTCTCTGACCAGGAACAACACTAGGTCCAGAGTTAGTCTCTGACCAGGAACAACACTAGGTCCAGAGTTAGTCTCTGACCAGGAACAACACTAGGTCCAGAGTTAGTCTCTGACTAGGAACAACACTAGGCCCAGGGTTAGTCTCTGACCAGGAACAACACTAGGTCCAGAGTTAGTCTCTGACCAGGAACAACACTAGGTCCAGAGTTAGTCTCTGACCAGGAACAACACTAGGTCCAGAGTTAGTCTCTGACCAGGAACAACACTAGGTCCAGAATTAGTCTCTGACCAGGAACAACACTAGGTCCAGAGTTAGTCTCTGACCAGGAACAACACTAGGTCCAGAGTTAGTCCCCCTTAGTCAGTTAGTTTCATATTTAAACATTTAAAATTTACAACAATTCCATGTGAATCTGATAACTAGAATGTGTAGACTTTCCAAGATACAGTTTATGTCATCCTATCATCAGTAACCATGTCTCAGACGCCAACTGATCTGACATAATATTCATTAAGTACCAACGCATATTTTTTCAACTGGTTGGATTACTGAAATATGGTTCCGTTTCCCACCTTTTGATGTGCCCAGAATCGCTAAAGAGCTTTTCACAAGTCAACTCTAGAGTAGAGAGAGAGAGAGAAATGGGGGGGAAAGGTATTTATGGGGGTCATAAACCTCCCCAACAGGCCAACGTCATGACACTATCCAGGATGTGTACAGAAACAGGAGACAGGCTCCTGCTAGTATGTGCTGTTGCAGTTTGCACAAGCCAAGACTACTTAGTTATATCAAATGTCATGTGTGTATCTCTAGAGTAGCAGACGGCACTATTTCAGTGGTATTCTAGAGTAGCAGACAGCACTAAACAGCACTCCTGCAGTGATTCGCCAACCAGGGCTGCTAGAACCCTCTACGCTGTACTATGGCCCTCACACAAAACAGGAGACAAACTATCCTCATGAGAGATTCACTTCTACGTGAGTCACAACTGAAAGTCTAATGCAAAAAAAAAAAACAATTGAAAGGCAGTGCCGTACCGGTGGGACCTCTCGTCCTACAACACTTCAGATTCACTTCCGTCTTATCTGTTGATGTGCTTTTTGAAAATGTAATTAACCGTAACAACAACAACATAACCTGAGAGAGTAATGGCGACATCTGGTGGCCGCGGTGAGTCATGACACCCTGCCCAGGTCATCACAGTTTGTCCAGGGATTGCTACAACAGTACCAGCTAGATAACTCTGGTGACACACATCAACACCAAGATAATGAATAACTACATTGTGGTATCCAAACTGACCATGCGTTTCACAGTTTTGTGTGGATGGCTGGTGAGATTATTGTGTTTGTTGTCGCTTGGGGTCGTGAGTGGCCCCCAGGCTGTTGCCCCTCCCACACAAGCATATACACACACACACACAGACACACACGCACACACACACACACACGCACACACACACACACGCACACACACACACACGCACACGCACACGCACACGCACGCACACACACACACACGCACACACACACACACACACACACACACACACACACACACACACACACACACCAGTAGACAGACAGATGGCATTGAAATGAGGTGGAAACATAATTGATTCAACCATTGTGTGCCCAGTGGGTTTGAGGTGCCCAGTGGGTTTGAGGTGCCCAGTGGGTTTGTTTTCATGAATACATTTCTTCCTCCTATTACAGTACAAGGTTCAGCTAGCTAGCTGCGATGATCTGGAGTAATGGTCCAGCGCTTACGGCAGGAATCTGGTGATGTAGTGGAGAAAAGCAGTCCCGTTGATATCGCTCTGTGCAGACTGGCGGGTATTATCCAGGCTAAAAGCGGCTGGTGTCTGAGCTAAAGGTAAAGGCCGCTAACAGTGGCTAACAATGACTAAATAGCTAGTAGCTAATTAGCTGGTTAGCATCTGGTGGCTAGCTTCTGATGGAGGTTCTAGCTATAAGGTCTAAAAATAGCACATCCGTATCACATTGGGTGAGGCGGGTTGCCGGAAGGTATATTGAATTTAAAAATGGAAAAGATATTGAAAAATATTGAAATATATACAAAAACAAAAAAACAATATTTACACAGGACAACGACAAAACACATCTGCACTGCTACGCCATCTTGGATTGTACGTTACACCGAGGCCTATACTCTGGAGCGGGATCGATTTGGAGGTGGAGGGTCCGTCATGGTCTGTGGCGGTGTGTCACAGCATCATCACACTGAACTTGTTGTCATTGCAGGCAATCTCAACGCTGTGCGTTACAGGGAAGACTTCCTCCTCCCTCATGTGGTACCCTTCCTGCAGGCTCATCCTGACATGACCCTCCAGCATGACAATGCCACCAGCCATACTGCTCGTTCTGTGTGTGATTTCCTGCAAGACAGGAATGTCACTGTTCTGCCATGGACAGAGAAGAGCCCGGATCTCAATCCCATTGAGCACGTCTGGGACCTGTTGGATTGGAGTGTGAGGGCTAGGGCCATTCCCGCCAGAAATGTCCGGGAACTTGCAGGTGCCTTGGTGGAAGGCAACCATAGCCCCCATTTCCCCAATGCTAAATCCAACCAATCCCAAACATGAGAGTCAACCCCAGCATTTGCCTTAACCTCTGCTCGTAACCCTTTAAGTTTAGTCATAGCGATTGCAAAGGATCCATTAGGCGCAGTGTTATTGGGAATAAAGGTGCAACAATCATCCCCAAACATTACACATACTCCGCCAAAAGCCAATTGAGAGCCTGTCTATTTTGCCAAGACATTTTACTGGTAGCCTGTACCTGTTCCCCCAACGCCGTTAGAGCCGAGTCAGTATAGTTAATGAATCTCTGTTGGTTATAGTATATATAAGTAATCCACTCTAAGTTCTTATTTGGTGTTATCCACAAAAATATAGATTCAAATCCAGATTTAACTTCATCTCTTGCCTTGAACTCCCGAGGCACCCCTCTAGGCTGTCCAATTGCATCAAGGTATACTTCAGGGTCTTTCTCATACGCCCTCTTAACTCTAGAGTTAACATAGTCATCATGGGGTGATTTAATAATGGTTACCTGTTGAATTGCTCTAACCAAGGTACAAAGACCCAATCCATCCATCTGGCAGTACATTCAACAGTTTGTTTTTAACACACATCCCTTTTCTATTCGCTATCAACCCCTGTAGTCTCTAGTACCCAAATAGTATCCCATTCTACAGTGATGTTACCTACATCAATACCTTCGGTGTTATGGCTGTAAAAACATTCATATATTCCTTTAATCACAGTGTTTCCATCTAACAAAGGTCCATTTAATTCAGTTCAAATGTTATAAACAGCACAATCCTTGTCTCCCAACCCAGTCACATTCAACATGGTTCTTCCTTTAGTGCTCCCATGGGCAATCCTACATTCTATGTCACACAAAGGAATAGAATACTTTCTCTGAATATTGAACATTTTACATTTAACACATTTCTTCAAACGATGCAAGTTCAGGTACATTCGTTTTTCACCTCTTCTTCCTGTGTGGTGCCTTTGAACGATTCTGAGTCTGATACATCTATATCTGTCATCTTGGCAATGTTCTTGTCATGAGGTAGATCATTTGAGTTTGAAAAAGAATTCCAAATCTCATTAAAGAATCCTTTTGGCTCTGATGTGTCAGGTGTCTTTGTGATTGCCGTGGTCTACTTGGTAAGAGCAGTTGGTGTCATCTCAGTGGTAGTTGCTGTGGTCGTTACAGCAGCCGCCACCATTGTTGTCATTACTTTGGTTGTCACCAGCTGTTTTTGTTCAGGTGCTGGCATAGGACCCAATTTAACATATTCGTAACTGTTTCCTTCACTCAGTCCTGTTCTTGCTATTTCAATTTCAAATTCTTCACCTTCTGCTGGTGTTATCTTGTTCATGATAAACTCCCAGCCTTCCACACGTTTGGTTAGTGTCAGGTCACATCCTTTGAGGTCCCAAACAGCTTCTCCCTTTGTTATATGACGCTTCCATCCACAGAGTGGCTCCTCCGGTACAGGTTTCTTCTTCCATACAGAACCTGTCCTCTGTTCCCCTAGTTCTGTTAGAATTTGTGGCGGAACATGAAACTTAAACCTATCAACAGGTCTTGTCTTTTTACCTCGTTCGACAGGTTCCTCTCTTCTCTTCCTGCTTTTATCATTTATCTTGATTGTGAGTGCGTGCATTATCTTCATATTGTTCTTGGTTGTTCTTACTCTGTCATTGTCACTGTTCTTTCGTGGTCCTAATTCCAATGGTTCATTATGAAGATCAGGTAAGAGCTGAAAAGTCAATTGTGGGGAAATCCCCATTTCTTTCATCTTGCAGGATTTCTGTTCTTCCTTGCACGATTTCTCCTTCTGCTCTTGGTATAATGCTTCTCCTCCGCTTTCTTCTCCTGTTGTTCCCTCCTCAGGCCGAACTGAGCTTCCATCTGGGAAGGCGTCCATTTCAGGGAAGAGTTGTTCCCATTCTTTAGGCGATACCTCAGGGTCCCACTGTAGAGGGCTTCTGTCAAGGAGGTCTGCCCCAACAGGTATATCATCAGTAGTAGCAGACATGTTACCCCCCCCACTTCTGGGCCTTCTGGCCATACTGGAGGAGACTTTGGTCATTTGTCTCTTTTCTTTTCAGGATATTTTCCCCTGATGCTTCTTCTGAATGTGTTAGCTGATGCACTCGTCTGGTCTGCCATTTTCTTGATTCCTCCCCGGCGCTTTAATCGATTCCGCTGCTCCTGCTCCCTCCGGGGTCCTCTCTGGTGAATCAGCATCCTCTGTGTCCCCATCTCTGTATGGTTGTGTCCTTCTCTCTGTCGGGACTCAGTACAGTGGTTTAGATGATACCACGTCTTGCTTCCTTTCACTTGGACGGCCGTGGTTGTGGCTGCTGCCACCTCGTAGGGTCCTTCTCTCCTCGGCTGATCCCACTTCCTCCGGAACACTCAGATGTAGACTGGATCTCCTGGTATCACTGAGAGAGGTCCTTCTGGTCCCCTTGGATCATCAGATGTGGAACCTCTCGTCCTGGTTCAGGTTTCTGCCTTCTTTCTGTGGGGCATTCATACTTAAAGACTTATGGCCTCTGTTCTATGATTACACCATACATTCTCTTACTTCCATCACTCATCACACAAACTGACATTCCAGCTGAAGCTGGCAAACCCTTCTCCATCTGGTTTCCTAAACAAAAGACTTAGAAAACAAAAGACACAACATAACAGTATTGACAATGTTATGTGTTATGCATGACTGTATTCATATACTGAAATCTAAGACCATGGCAATTCCCACTCTCTCTTCACCTGACTCTATGCTTCCAGGATGTGTTTCTGCTGGACTCTACAAAAATGGAGGCCCTAATTAGCTTCCTCATGCTTTTATCCAGTCTTCCCCTTTCGGCCACAGGTTCTGAGAGGTGTTCCCAAATCATGTCATTTTTTACTTAGTTCCCTATTTGCTCTATATCAATTGATAAGCATGTGCATAACCTTAATCAACATTATTTCTTCTTGAAGTAATTCAACACTGAATGGGCTTCCACATCGAGCCTTCAACATGTGGTTTAGAGTACAATTACCCTAACATCTATCCTTATTCACATGATACATTATCAAATAAAACAAATAACCCCCAAACTCAACCCAGTATGTCTACAGTGGAATCTAGTCTCTCTCTTGTTTCACGTCCTCTGTCATGGTGTTTTCAAGCTCACCCATTATTCAGCTGGACCTTACTTCTTGTGAAACTTATGCACCCATCAAAGAGAGACATGACGATCTTTACCACTGCAGGTACTGTAAGAAGTATATCCCCAGCCCGGTGTATCTTGATGTACACTCAGTCTCCAGAATTCAGCCCATGCCGTTCCATCTGGCATCTTACTCTGTGCTCTTTTCCTGGGAACATACACAACTAACACATGGGTTATTTCCTGACAACAGACTTTCTTAAATAACAGCCTTATGTAAACATTCTGTTATGTAAACATTATGTTATGTAAACATTCTGTTATGTAAACATTCTGTCTCAAATACCTGGCCTCTTGTCACAAAAATATTCATAATGATAGCCAAATTATGGTCCCTACAGCAACTGCTGAAAGAATTGCATGTAATCAGTCAAGTATCTTCCAGTTGAAAGAATATCCAATCCTAACAAAACTAAGTCCTAAGCTTCTTCAAAATGCCCCTACTTATTACTTTTACCATAATCTAGGTATGTGTAATGCTCTATCTATTTTTAGAATTTTCCCTATATCTTTACAAGGCCAACTATCCTTCCTTTTCTGTGAATTATCTTGTCTATCAATATACATTGTTTCTAGAAATAACAACCCCCTTTGTTACCATAACACATAAGTCACTACTCCTAATTTCCTCCCATGATACATACTTAAACATTCTCAAATCATTTTTAGTCAATTTATATCAGTCTCCCCTCAGACTCTTATTCTCCTCAAAACAAAAATAAATTTAAAAATAGTCAAGTAAATTATAATAACTGCATATTTGCAATAAATTACCACTATTTGTAATGTAATTAAACCTGGGGAAAACGTCCATCCGTTTCGTTCTACGCCCATATTGGTCTCTTTCTTCTCCATCCCTGGGTGTTATCACACAACAGACTATACTTTTTATTCAATTACTTATGTCATTCCAATGTATCACTCCATTTACAATGATATTGTAAAATAAAAGAAACAAAAACCCTTAATCTAATATTCTGCAAGTTCTGTCAACCAACCTGTCTCAGGATTAGTTTCCAGAGTTTTCCCCCTATATTCAAAACATAACTAAATGTTGTTTATAAATTGTCCAATCCAATATTCAGGATAACAGTCTTTAGTGTTTACTTTATCTTAAATTTGACCTATTCAATTTAGTTCATCATCCCTTTAATAATTAACATTATACTAAAAACTTTTAGTACCAGTAGTATCCATTTTACCATGCGCCTCTGTTTTTCTGTCATGAGCAGCCTGGTACTATAAGGTCATTATCCCAATCCCCTTTAGTCTTTCTTCTCCCAGACACATATCATTCCAGATACAGTTCACAGGTCATCAGACACAGCTGTCCCACACTACTCAGCCAGTAGGGTGGAGTAGAGTTCCACACACACTTGTTGTGATGATAATCACATCCCATGATAACTTCCTTATTCTACTGGCGATCTCTTCAGATGAGCTACAGATTATGTAGTTATCAACATAACCCTTGCAGAGAATCCTACCTCAATAAACTATTTGACATAACTGTTATCCCTTGTTAACATATTTTTCCATTTTATATTTTATATGCAGAAAGAACAAAGCACATTTTGTATTTACCCAATGACCATAACCCCAGGGAACTGATATTTTCTCCTATAACCCCATGTTAAATAAAAATAAACTTATTTAAATAACTAGTCAATTCAAGATTACAACTCTTCATCCTTTTCCCAAGGATATAATGGAATTTCAAAGTAATGGTACACTTTGAATAGAGACTGGTATTGCTCAATCATTTTATAATTAAATCCCACCTGTTCCAACAATTTCTAGTGAAGTTGATCAGTCTTCACGGGAAATTCTTAAGTTCAGGGCATACTCTCTTTTCTTTAGAAACATCTTAAAGCACTTCCATCCTTCTGCAATTGAAAAAAAACATTGAAAATGTAACCCCTTTTCTTCTGGAAAAGAAATGTACATGTCGTTAACATTCACCATGCCACCTTCTAAATCAGCAAGCCAACATTATCACACATCTGCTAAAAATCCTCTCACTTTTCCCAAGCATGCAATAAAAGCTCCAGCCATGCACAGAACGTACAATTCCTCCCTGCTCGGCCATCTGTATGGTCCTACCCTTTAGAAATTGAAACACCCATACACTACAATTTGCTCTTCTTTCAACCACCTTCACCACGTTCTGCAATCCTTCATATACGTTTATTCTCCGTATTTTAACAACAACTTCCTCCACTCATTCAATCGCCATTGAAACCACCATTTTAATACAAAACGACTCCAAGTGGGGCTATTTGTAAATTACATCGGTACCTTACTAGAAGTTAGGTAAAACGTAATCTAGTACGTTTTTTATCACATATAAACTGTACTCTCTATGAACCACTTTTTGATCAATCAGAGACTATACACCGCTTGGAGAAAACTCCATTCATATTAACCTTAGAACGATCAGCCGCTGTTCTTTTGAAAAGGGTGCTCCCACATTCCAGTGTCATCTTACACTCATTTTCTATAGCTTTGTAAAGCACTCGCACGTTTGCAAGGGCAAGCAGAATCATATCTGTCCCCCATCATAATGTATTTCTGATGATGGAATGTTAAGTTAAGCTTCGTGTTATGGTTTTATGTGATTGTTCCAATTCATTATTTTATTTATCCTGTTTACCGGGTAATGTTGCCCTACATTATACGGTCTGCTCCTTCATATTCAAATTGAATTGGCAAAATTAACGTTCGCGTCTTTCAGAGTCTCTACGGCTCCACTACATTTCGCTATCTCTATATTCCAGGGAGAAACAGTCCGTTTGTTTCCATGCCACTATTTATTTTCCCTAAACACTCCCATCGCATTATACACTTTATTTACTATTTCCCAAGGCAGATCTACCCTACTTTCTCAAATAATCATTTATTAGTCACATCACTTAATACCCCTAGTAAAACCTATTCTATAATGTCTACAACTGTAAGACTGAATTTTACAGAAGCCTTAATGTCTTATTCTAATACAGCACCTCAAATATCACTGTGTTTTTATCTTTGCTTATACTATTAATTCAGCTTATTTATAATATAATGCACTTTCTTATCTCTCTATTTATCCGCTTGCTATTTTCTCTTTTAGCCTATTTTACTATTTAATTCCTAAGACTGTTTTTAAATGGCAGCTTCCTATTTCGTTTACGGGGCTCGTGATCTAGACTTCTCACTTTATTCTAGACCGCCTAGATTTATTTTAACGTTATAGTATAATTTTTAATCTATCTCTTTCTACTTCGCATCCGTTATATACTATCCGGGTAATGCTTCTTTCTTACCGCAATCGCCCATTTTATTTTTGATGTTCCTTACTTTTGTTCCCTCTACCTAATAGTATTTAAACTATGATAGGGATCACTCTGTAAATGTATTAAGCTGATAGAGGATCACTTTTGGCCAATCAGAAGAAATCTGACTATATACTCTGTCACAGGAGGGCTGCGCACCCCCTCTTCTTCTTCTTCCGTCTAACCACATCCAACTTGTTCCTATCTTTACAGTTCTATCCTCACACAGAATTGTATTACAACATCTTTCTCATTCATTCGTTCAATTCCATTCATTCATTCAATACTTTTGTTTTTACCTAAAAACAAAACCAGTCTCTTCCTCTGGACTTAATTCACTTCCCACAACATAAGTCTAATTTGACCGGATAACAAGCATTCTCTAAAAACAAAACAGTCTATTACCTAACTTAATTCACTTCCTCAACATAAACTGGTATTATCCTATATGATTTTTCACTCATATCCTTTGTTTTTTACCTAAAAACGACCTATAGTTTATCCCCTAGTTTAATTCACTTCCTCTACATAAACTGGTATTATCCTATAGAATTTTTACGACATGACAAGACTACTGTCTAATCGGATCAGCTTGTCTTCATATCCTATTCATCCACCCCGTATTGATCTTTATTCTACGTTAGAGCAATATCGTGGCGCGACCTACTGTTTATAAACCCCCGTTTAGCTAGACGGAGCATTTTATATTCGCAGGATTTCCTTTTTCAGTTGAACGTCGCACAATCAGGCTGGCGTTCTTCCTGTGTTCTAAATATTCAAACCGTAACAGGCCTTCATTTCAAAGCGGTAGCCATGTGTATCTATTTACTAAATACCCATCCGTACAGACCTTTTCCTTGAAGCGGTAGCCATGAATATTTCCCTATCTATTCAGACCTTATAAGCAGGTAACTGCAGCCCTGCGGCCCAACATGCCGAATAACACACCCGACACCAGCGAAGTTCACAGCCCTACTCACTCACTAAACATGCACATTCATTATACAATTCCCAAGCTTACACACATGCATGCAATTCATTGAATTCAAAAAAGTTCTTTCGTTTCTATAGTTTTTAGGAAATTTGAGAGAGAGAGACCTACTTTACACTCCTCTTGCTGAGGCAGGATCTCTGAAGCGATCTACGCAAACATTTCACTGTTTTCTTACCTTTTGGTCGGGTGGCCTTGTTTGCCCAGATCGTCCAAAGATCCCGTAGCCAAGAACGTTTTTTAGTCCCTGACACTCAAAGCTCGCCGAAATCTGTAGTGGCAAATCGGTTCAAAAATGACACATCCAAGAACTTTGTGAAAATCAATATAGACTTTTAATACACCCGCATCATAAGCCGGAGAGCCCCGCGGGACCCACACTTTTTCCAGAGCCCTGGCTCCAGTATTTATCCACATATGAGCCCATCCCATATGTAAATTACGTTACATTCCAATCTGTGCGTCCTGCTTGTTCAGCTCAATAACGCCCACATCTGCTTTCGGCCAGATTACAAGACCCTTCCTGTTCCTGCACTTAGCTAAATTCATTCTTTTGTTTGTGTACTATCTAAGATCAGCAGACTGTGTCTCCTCATTTTCTAGCGTGTCCAGCTATACTAAAAATAGTATACATTCCTCTATTTTATAGCCCTATGCTTTGGCTCTGTAATTAACTCTATGTGTCCCTCTGCATGTGTCTTTCATCTCCTTTAACTTTAGGGTGTCCATCTGCTGTCCTGGACGCCTTCACTTCATATGGTTATCTAAGATCAAACAGACTTGTGTTTCCCCTGTGATGTGACTGATATCTGTAATCCATCAGTTGGTCATTTGGCTGACCCCGTCCTTAGGCAACCTCTTTGATCCTTGTATGCCCAGCTGGTCTAAGAATGTTTCTCAGCTATCCCATACCCCCACATAGTCTGTTTTTAGTGTTCAACTATTCCATATATCTTATGCATTTGTCTATGTGTTACATCTGCAACCACAGTTCATACAAACATTTACAGATGTTAAGTTTGCTGAAAATAAACGCAGTTGACAGTGAGAGGACGTTTCTTTTTTTGCTGAGTTTAGGTTAGAGTCAAAGTGAAAGACAGCTGTTCATGTGAAGGTCTAATTCTTTGTGTTGTGTGGTGTTGTTGAGCCCTTGTTTGTGAGTTTTATTGTCAATTAGTCAACCATAACTTTCAAATGAATTGAAGTGTGTTGAACTTGGAGAGTGTTAACTTGGCTTTCACACTGCACATATCAGTCCCTCAGTGTCTCTGAGTGTTGAAATCATACTGTTATTCTTTATTCTCATGGCCCTGTGTTTTTCTTCTCTTCCCCTCTCCTCTCCTCTTCATCTCTCTTCCCTCCTCTCCTCTCCTCTTCTTCTCTCCTCTTTTCTCTTCCCTCTTCTTCTCTCTTCTCTCTTCTCTTCCCTCCTCTCCTCTCCTCTTCTTCTCTCTTCCCCTCTCCTCTTCTCTCCTCTCCTATCCTCTTCTTCTCTCTTCCCCTCTCCTCTTCTCTCCTCTCCTATCCTCTTCTTCTCTCTTCTCTCCTCTCCTATCCTCTTCTTCTCTCTTCTCTCCTCTCCTATCCTCTTCTTCTGTCTTCCCTCCTCTCCTCTCTTCCCTCCTCTCCTATCCTCTTCTTCTCTCTCCTCCTATCCTCTTCTTCTCTCTTCCCTTATCTCCTATCCTCTTCTTCTCTCTTCTCTCCTATCCTCTTCTTCTCTCTTCTCTCCTCTCCTCTCCTCTCCTTCTCTCTCCTCTCCTCTCCTCTCCTCTCCTTCTCTCTCCTCTCCTCTCCTCTCCTCTCCTCTCCTCTCCTCTCCTCTCCTCTCCTCTCCTCTCCTCTCCTCTCCTCTCCTCTCCTCTCCTCTCCTCTCCTTCTCTATTTTCTTCACTCCTCTCCTCTCCTCTTCTTCTCTATTTTCTTCACTCCTCCTCTCCTGTCCTCTTATCTCTTCTGTTCCCTCCTTTCCTGCAGATATTTGCCATCTTTGCATTCTCAACATGTGGGAGTTACTCCGGGATGTTCATGATGAGTGTGGAGTGTAAAAACAGGACCGAGAGCGACCTGAGTATATGGGTGGAATTTGAGTATCCTTTCAGGTTAGTCAAGGTTTCTCTGTTCTCTCTGTTGATCAGGAACATGACTGTTATGGCCTGCTGACTTATAGACTCAAGGAGCTCACATACGTCTTTAGCTCCAAGGCAAAGGTTGTTCATCATGCGAGTGTGGTTAATAATGGAACTTCCTCCAAAACACTATTCCATATCACAAGGTCCGTGACTATCCTCCTGCTCCTCTCTTTCTTCAGGCTTCACCAAGTATACTTTGACGCCCCGACCTGCAAGGGGGGTCCACCCGAGCGTCTCTTCCTGGTTGGTGACTACTCTTCCTCAGCAGAGTTCTTCGTCACCATCGGTGTGTTTGCCTTCCTCTACTCCATGGCTGCGCTCAGCGTCTACGTCTTCGCCCTGGAGAAGTACCGGGAGAACAACAAGGGACCACTCATCGTGAGTTGGGGAGGGTCCCAAGGGAATAGTGTGTACAGGCATGATAAGACAAGACAGATAAGTGTCAACCTGTGCCCGAACTGTTGTGGTATGAATTTGTTTTTAAATATATATACTGAAAAAATCTATAAACGCAACAGTGTTGGTCCCATGTTTCATGAAATAAAATATTCCTGAAATGTTCCATAGGCACAAAAAAAAGCTTATTTGGCCTCCAGGTGGCGCAGTGCTAGCTGTAGGTGGCGCAGTGGTCTAAGCACTGCACTGCAGTGCCCGCTAAGCCACCAGAGACTCTGGGTTCTCGCCCAGGCTCTGTCGCAGTGGTCTAAGGCACTGCAGCGCTCGCTGTAGGTGGCGCAGTGGTCTAAGGCACTGCACTGCAGTGCTCGCTAAGCCACCAGAGACTCTGGGTTCACGCCCAGGCTCTGGCGCAGTGGTCTAAGGCACTGCACTGCAGCGCTTGCTGTAGGTGGCGCAGTGGTCTAAGGCACTGCACTGCAGCGCTAGCTGTAGGTGGCGCAGTGGTCTAAGGCACTGCACTGCAGCGCTCACTGTAGGTGGCGCAGTGGTCTAAGGCACTGCACTGCAGTGCTAGCTGTGCCACCAGAGACTCTGGGTTCTCGCCCAGGCCGGCCGCGACCGGGAGGTCCGTGGGGCGACGCACAATTGGCCTAGAGTCGTCCGGGTTAGGGAGGGTTATCCTTGTCTCATCGCGCACTAGCGACTCCTGTGGCGTGCCGGTCGCAGTGCACGCTAACCAAGGTCACGCTAACCAAGGTCACTCTCCTGAGCCCGTATTAGACTTGTAGCAAGAAGACAAGATAGTAACTACTAACAATTGGATACCATGAAATTGGGGAGAAAAAGTTTTTTTTTTAAAAGCTTATTTCTCTAAAATGTTGTGCAGAAATTTGTTTACATCCCTGTTTGTGAGTATTTCTCCTTTGCCAAGATAATCCACCTGACATGTGTGGCATATCAGGAAGCTGATTAAACAGTGTGCTCATTACACAGGTGCACCTTGTGCTGGGGACAATAAAAGGCCACTCTAAAATGTGCAGTTTTGTCACACAACACAATGCCACAGATGTCTCAAGTTGAGGGAGATTGCAATTGGCATGTTCACTGCAGGAATGTCCACCAGAGCTGTTGCCAGAGAAGTTAATGTTAATTTCTCTACCGCCTCCAATGTCAGTTTAGAGAATCATCTGAAACCAGCTTCCCGGACAGCTGATGAAACTGTGGGTTTTCACAACCGAAGAGTTTCTGCAGAAACTTCCAGAAACAGTCACTGCATCTGTGTGCTCGTCGTCTTCACAAGGGTCGTGACCTGACCGCAGCTCGGCATTGTAACCAAATTCAGTGGGCAAATGCTCACCTTCGATGACTACTGGCACGCTGGAGAAGTGTGCTCTTCGCGGATGAAACGCGGTTTCAACTGTACCGTTCAGACGGCAGACAGCGTGTGTGGCGTTGAGCGGTGCGAGTGGTTTGCTGATGACAGTGTTGTTAACAGAGAGGCCCATGGTGCTGGTGGGGTTATGGTATGGGCCACAGGAGGTTGGTGGCATCTTAATTAGGGAGGACGGGGGCTCGTGGTAATGGCTGGAGCGGACTAGGTGGAATGGTATCAAATACATCAAACACGTGGTTTCCATGGTTTCCATGGTTTCCATGGTTTCTATGGTTTCCATGTGTTTGACATCATTCCATTTTCTCCATTCCGGATATTATTATGAGCCTTTCTCAGCCTCCAGTGCTATGGACAGGCATAAGCTACGGAAAATTCACACAATTGCATTTGATCGATGGCAATTTTTAATGCACAGAGAAACTGTGACGAGATCCTGAAGGCCCATTGTCGTGCCATTCATCCACCGCCATCACCTCATGTTTCAGCATAATAATGCCTCATGTCGCAAGGATCTGTACACAATTCCTGGATGCTGAAAATGTCCCAGTTCTTCCATGGCCTGCATACTCACCACACATGTCTCCCATTGAGCATGTTTGGGATGCTCTGGATCAACGTGTAACACAGGGTGTTCCAGTTCCCAGCAACTTCACACAACCATTGAAGAGGAGTGGGACAACATTCCACAGGCCACAATCAACAGCCTGATCAACTCTATGAGAAGGAGATGTGTCGCGCTGCATCAGGCAAACGGTGGTCACACCAGATACTGACTGGTTTTCTGATCCACACCCCTACCTTTTTTTAAAGGTATCTGTGACCAACAGACTGTATTCCCAGTCATGTGAAATCCATGGATTAGGGACTAATGAACATTTCAATTGACTGATTTCCTCATATGAACTGTAATTGTTGCACGTTGCACATATTTGTGTTCAGTGTATATACCGTTTTTGTCGTTATTGTTCTGCCCGCAAGTCGTCGTAACATCGTCAAGTTCACTACCCCCTACCCCGTCCCCTACCCCCGTCCCCTACCCCGTCCCCTACTCCACCCCGTCCCGCCCCTACCCCGTCCCCTACCCCACCCCGTCCCCTACCCCGTCCCCTACCCCGTCCCCTACCCCACCCCCCTACCCCACCCCGTCCCCTACCCCACCCCGTCCCCTACCCCTTGTAATTCTATGAGTTTGATCTCTCATTCCCCGTTCACCGCAGGATTTTGGCGTGACGTGTGTGTTCACCTTCATGTGGTTGGTCAGCTCCGCTGCGTGGGCTAAGGGCCTGTCGGATGTCAAGGCGTCCACGGACCCTGAGAAGGTGGTGGATCTGATCTCAGCCTGCGACGAGGAGGGGAACCTCTGTCGTGAAGTTCACGACCCCGTCATGTCTGGACTCAACACCTCCGTCGTGAGTGTCTGCTTTGGCTCACTATAACACAATAATATTGTCTACTTATTAATAGTTGCGGTGGTCGATCACTCTGTCAAAGCAATACCTTTCCATGGGCATTCTGTCAAAGCAATACCTTTCCATTCATTGTAACAGAGATCTTACATTACATGAATTGAAATGAGATATTAATGATCTGCAATATACATGTTTTAAAAATAACCCTGAGACTGTTGACTTCTCCCACGTCTTTTTGATCTCCCTGGATCCTTGTTAATGTCACGAGAGATCTCCCACGTCTTTTTGATCTCCCTGGATCCTTGTTAATGTCACGAGAGATCTCCCACGTCTTTTTGATCTCCCTGGATCCTTGTTAATGTCACGAGAGATCTCCCACGTCTTTTTGATCTCCCTGGATCCTTGTTAATGTCACGAGAGATCTCCCACGTCTTTTTGATCTCCCTGGATCCTTGTTAATGTCACGAGAGATCTCCCACGTCTTTTGATCTCCTGGATCCTTGTTAATGTCACGAGAGATCTCCCACGTCTTTTTGATCTCCTGGATCCTTGTTAATGTCACGAGAGATCTCCCACGTCTTTTTGATCTCCCTGGATCCTTGTTAATGTCACGAGAGATCTCCCACGTCTTTTTGATCTCCCTGGATCCTTGTTAATGTCCTGAGAGATCTCCCACGTCTTTTTGATCTCCCTGGATCCTTGTTAATGTCCTGAGAGATCTCCCACGTCTTTTTGATCTCCCTGGATCCTTGTTAATGTCCTGAGAGATCTCCCACGTCTTTTAGATCTCCCTGGATCCTTGTTAATGTCCTGAGAGATCTCCCACGTCTTTTTGATCTCCCTGGATCCTTGTTAATGTCACGAGAGATCTCCCACGTCTTTTAGATCTCCCTGGATCCTTGTTAATGTCCTGAGAGATCTCCCACGTCTTTTTGATCTCCCTGGATCCTTGTTAATGTCACGAGAGATCTCCCACGTCTTTTTGATCTCCCTGGATCCTTGTTAATGTCACGAGAGATCTCCCACGTCTTTTTGATCTCCCTGGATCCTTGTTAATGTCACGAGAGATCTCCCACGTCTTTTTGATCTCCCTGGATCCTTGTTAATGTCACGAGAGATCTCCCACATCTTTTTGATCTCCCTGGATTCTTGCTAATGTCACGAGAGATCTCCCACGTCTTTTTGATCTCCCTGGATTCTTGCTAATGTCACGAGAGATCTCCCACGTCTTTTTGATCTCCCTGGATTCTTGCTAATGGCATGAGAGATCTCCCTGGATCCTGGATCCTGGATCCTTGTTAATGTCACGAGAGATCTCCCTGGATCCCGGATCCTGGATCTTTGTTAATGTCACGAAAGATCTCCCTGGATCCTGGATCCTGGATCCTTGTTAATGGCATGAGAGATCTCCCTGGATCCTGGATCCTTGTTAATGTCATGAGAGATCTCCCTGGGTCCTGGATCCTTGTTAATGTCCTGAGAGATCTCCCTGGATCCTTGCTAATGTCATGAGAGATCTCCCTGGATCCTGGATCCTTGTTAATGTCATGAGAGATCTCCCTGGGTCCTGGATCCTTGTTAATGTCATGAGAGATCTCCCTGGATCCTGGATCCTTGTTAATGTCATGAGAGATCTCCCTGGATCCTGGATCCTGGATCCGTGTTACTGTCATGAGAGATCTCCCCTTGTCCTTGCCTCTCCTCCCCTCCCTTCCTATGTATCTTCCTCTCCTCCCTTCCTCTCCTCCCTTCCTCTCTCTCTCCCTTCCTCTCTCCCTTCCTCTCTCTCCCTTCCTCTCTCCCTTCCTCTCTCTCTTCCTCTCCTCCCTTCCTCTCTCTCTCCCTTCCTCTCTCTCTCCCTTCCTCTCTCTCTCCCTTCCTCTCCTCCCTTCCTCTCCTTCCCATCCAGTATCTAGACCCAGGGTCGCAACATTGGTTTTAGAATTGGGGGGGACATAACTTATTTTTATTATTATTTTTATCCAGTCGGATAAACACTCCAAACAGCATCCCGACTGCTTGGAGGCCCCCACATGGTCCTAAAGCACACCGGTGCCTCGTTGTGTATCGCATTCCAATTATAAAACTGGGGGGCACAAAAATGCAATTTCAGAATGTCCCCGTCCCCCGTCCCCAGTGAAAGTTGTGCACATATCTAGTCTTATATATCTAATAGTAATATAACTGACCCCCGCTCTCACTCTTTCTTTCTTTCTTTCTTCTCTCTCTCTCTCTCTCTCTCTCTCTCTCTCTCTCTCTCTCTGCCTCCCTTTCTTTCTCTCTCTCTCTACCTCTTTCTGTCTTTGCCTCTCTCTCTCTCTGCCTCTCTCTCTCTACCTCTCTCTCTCTCGCTCTCTCTCTCTCTCTCTCTCTCTCTGCCTCCCTTTCTTTCTCTCTCTCTCTACCTCTTTCTGTCTTTGCCTCTCTCTCTCTGCCTCTCTCTCTCTACCTCTCTCTCTCTCTCTACCTCACTCTCTCTCTCTCTCTCTCTACCTCTTTCTGTCTTTGCCTCTCTCTCTCTCTGCCTCTCTCTCTCTACCTCTCTCTCTCTCTCTCTCTCTCTGCCTATCGCTCTCTGCCTCTCTCTCTCTCTGCCTCTCTCGCTGCCTCTCTCTCTCTCTCTCTCTGCCTCTCTCGCTGCCTCTCTCTCTCTCTCTCTCTGCCTCCCTTTCTTTCTCTCTCTCTCTACCTCTTTCTGTCTTTGCCTCTCTCTCTCTCTGCCTCTCTCTCTCTACCTCTCTCTCTCTCTCTCTCTCTCTACCTCTCTCTCTCTCTCTCTCTCTCTCTGCCTCTCTCGCTGCCTCTCTCTCTCTCTCTATGCCTCTCTCACTGCCTCTCTCTCTCTCTCTGGCTGCCTTCTCTCTCTCTCTCCTCCCAGTGTTTTGGCTTCATGAACCTGGTCTTGTGGGGAGGGAACCTGTGGTTCGTCTTTAAGGAGACCGGCATCATCGCCCCCTTCATGCGCGCCCCTCCTCCCCAGGAGAAGCAGCCCGCCCCAGACTCGTACGGCCAGCAGGCGGGGTACGAGCAGGACCCTTACGCCAGCGCCCAGGGGGACTACAAGCCAGAATACAACCAGCAGCAGCAGGGCTACAACCAGGAGGGCGGAGAGTATGGACACACACCCACCTCCTTCGCCAATCAGATGTGAGGGGGAGGAGGAAATAGGAAGTGTGGAGGCGGCTGACGGCTGGCGAGTCACATTATATTGTTTTCACATGGTTATTTTATTATAATTATTTTACTTTAATATATTTTATTAGACAGCCTTACTGTTATTATGAGGAATTATTATGAGATGTTATGAAGAATATTTTATATTTATTTTATATATTATATTATTATATATTCATATATATATATATATATATATTGATTTATTTTTTTTACTTTAAACTCAGTTTATTTGGTTTTCATTTAAAGCTTTAGCAATTAAAACTCACACAGAATGAGTTTATTATCGCATCATAAATATATACTGTATGTGAACCCAAATAGGATTCTCCGTTATTTAGTTTTGTTCACTACCTCCACGTGTTTAGTTCCACTCAGTCAGGAGCAACAGGATGATCAGAATGGATCGTTAGTGGCACTGCAGCTCATCTCCTTAAACTCTCAGATTCCCAATCTGGACCTCCAGGGCCACTGCTTTGTTCTCTCTCTCCCATTGTTCCCCTGTAATCAGACACTGATTTAGACCTGGGACACCGGTGGATGCAAGTAGTTATCAGGTAGAACAGTACAGCTGGAAACTACAGTACCCACAATGCCGCACTCCTTCCTGTGTGTCTGTTTGCACAGCGGACCTCGTAGGGTCAGATTTAAAACACCCCTCTCTCTTAATGTTCCCTGTCTTCTTTTCCTCTCCACAGAGAGTCAGCAGAGTGACGGGGGGAGGAGTGTGGTGCCTGGAAACTACAGTACCCACAATGCCGCACTCCTTCCTGTGTGTCTGTTTGCGCATCTATCTGTGTGCTGAGTAAATGGGGGACGGGGGGGAACCTAAACATAAAGAAGTGAGGGAACAGGGAGGGGGAGAGATTAGATGTTAGTTATTCTGGTGGAAAAAAAGAGAGTACATATGAATATAAACTTGAACATAGTTCCATATGGAAAATGTTATTATAAAAAATACATCTATTTAAAAATGGATTATAATGTTGACAATAGTAATATTAGATTGTTGAGAGAATGTATTGGTATGTGCTGTATAGATATCACTATGAACAACTATATAGACAAACATTTTGTCATGTTAACTATTCTAATGTTCAGATTCTGAGTTCAGTAAATAAATCATTTGTAAACACTAATTCCTCCTCCGTGCAACAATATGTACTTAAAAAAAAAAAAAATGTTTTGATACAATTGTATTTTATTCAGCTGCTTGTTCTGTTGTGTCTCTTGGTTTTGGTTGGATTTACAGAACATCAAGGCAGTTTCATTATATAGGCTATCACTCACTCTATCTCTCACAGTGAAATAAATCAAACAGTAGACCAATACGTTTCTTTCCTCAGTCTAAGCTATAAGAACTGTGTTGAACATGTAAAGTCCATACATTTCAGTAGGAATACAGTAAATTCCATGCATCCCAGTAGGAATACAGTAAATTCCATGCATCCCAGTAGGAATACAGTAAATTCCATGCATCCCAGTAGGAATAGAGTCAATTGCATGCATCCCAGTAGGAATACAGTCAAATCCATGCATCCCAGTAGGAATAGAGTAAATTCCATGCATCCCAGTAGGAATACAGTAAAATCCATGCATCCCAGTAGGAATACAGTAAATGCCATGCATCCCAGTAGGAATACAGTCAATTCCATGCATCCCAGTAGGAATACAGTCAATTCCATGCATCCCAGTAGGAATACAGTAAAATCCATGCATCCCAGTAGGAATACAGTAAATTCCATGCATTCCAGTAGGAATACAGTAAATTCCATGCATCCCAGTAGGAATACAGTAAAATCCATGCATCCCAGTAGGAATACAGTAAATTCCATGCATCCCAGTAGGAATACAGTAAATTCCATGCATCCCAGTAGGAATACAGTAAAATCCATGCATCCCAGTAGGAATACAGTAAATTCCATGCATCCCAGTAGGAATACAGTATGAGCTACTAGAGAAGCATGGTTGAATGTTCCGTCTAGTACTATGCCCCTCCTGTTCATGTTAAAGTGGTATTTTATGCAAGTTGGTTGGTTATGAGTGTGACCCAGACTGAGATAATCAGCTGTGCGTTGAGATGATGTTTGGGCAGATGGTTATGTTAATTTCTATCCCATAGCAATACAGTGCACCTCTCTCTCTCTCTCTCTCCCTCTCTCTCTCTCTCTCTCTCTCTCGCTGTCTCTCTCTCTCCCTCACTCCTCTCTCCCTCTCCCTCTCTCCATCTCTCTCTCTCTCTCTCTCTCTCTCTCTCTCTCTCTCCCTCTCTCTCTCTCTCTCTCTCTCTCTCTCCCTCACTCCTCTCTCCATCTCATCTCTCTCTCTCTCTCTGTCTCTCTCTGTCTCTCCCCTCTCCCTTTCTCTCTCTCTCCCCCTCTCTTTATCTTTCTCCCCCTCTCACTCTCTCCCCCTCTCTCTCTCTCCCCCTCTCCCTTTCTCTCTCTCTCCCTCTCTCTTTATCTTTCTCTCTCTCTCTCTCTCACAATGCTCTGCCCCACGTAAGTGTCTATTTTCTTAAACATGTTATTCTGACACCCTGTTGTTGGTGTTTGATGTGTCCTGTGTTACTCTCAATGCCTTTTGGGTTGTGCTGTATTTCTTGTATATTATATATATTTAGCATCGGTGATGATGATGATGATGATGATGATGAAGATGACTATGGAGAAAACAACAGGTTGACCCAAAAATAATCATCAAATGTTGTTGTTTTCTTCTATGGAATCAAACTTTCAATAAAGAGGATGTTGTCATGGGAACGGTTGTCATTCCTCTTTCCCCTTCCTCTTCTCAGTCTCCTGAGTCCTCCAGACGATGGGGTCGTTATCCAATCCCGTCGCGCGTTGTCATTTTACAGGTCATTTCTAATTGAGCGGACAGATGCAGTGTTTACCGTAAATGTGATCTCTGCGAACGCAGGAACCTTTAAAAGACATTGTCAACAACAGTATACAGAATACAGTAACTTCCATGCATCCCAGTAGGAATACAGTAAATTCCATGCATCCCAGTAGGAATACAGTAAATTCCATGCATCCCAGTAGGAATACAGTAAATTCCATGCATCCCAATAGGAATACAGTAAAATCCATGCATCCCAGTAGGAATACAGTAAATTCCATGCATCCCAGTAGGAATGCAGTAAATTCCATGCATCCCAGTAGGAATACAGTCAATTGCATGCATCCCAGTAGGAATACAGTCAATTCCATGCATCCCAGTAGGAATACAGTAAATGCCATACATCCCACTAGGAATACAGTCAATTGCATGTATCCCAGTAGGAATACAGTAAATTCCATGCATCACAGTAGGAATACAGTCAATTCCATGCATCCCAGTAGGAATACAGTAAAAATCCATGCATCTCAGTAGGAATACAGTAAATTCCATGCATCCCAGTAGGAATACAGTCAATTCCATGCATCCCAGTAGGAATACAGTAAAAATCCATGCATCTCAGTAGGAATACAGTCAATTCCATGCATCCCAGTAGGAATACAGTAAATTCCATGCATCCCAGTAGGAATACAGTAAAATCCATGCATCCCAGTAGGAATACAGTAAATTCCATGCATCCCAGTAGGAATACAGTCAATTCCATGCATCCCAGTAGGAATACAGTCAATTCCATGCATCCCAGTAGGAATACAGTAAATTCCATGCATCCCAGTAGGAATACATTCAATTCCATGCATCCCAGTAGGAATACAGTAAAAATCCATGCATCTCAGTAGGAATACAGTCAATTCCATGCATCCCAGTAGGAATACAGTAAATTCCATGCATCCCAGTAGGAATACAGTAAAATCCATGCATCCCAGTAGGAATACAGTAAATTCCATGCATCCCAGTAGGAATACAGTAAAATCCATGCATCCCAGTAGGAATACAGTAAATTCCATGCATCCCAGTAGGAATACAGTAAATTCCATGCATCCCAGTAGGAATACAGTCAATTCCATGCATCCCAGTAGGAATACAGTAAAATCCATGCATCCCAGTAGGAATACAGTAAATTCCATGCATCCCAGTAGGAATACAGTAAATTCCATGCATCCCAGTAGGAATACAGTCAATTCCATGCATCCCAGTAGGAATACAGTAAATTCCATGCATCCCAGTAGGAATACAGTAAATGCCATACATCCCACTAGGAATACAGTCAATTGCATGCATCCCAGTAGGAATACAGTAAATTCCATGCATCCCAGTAGGAATACAGTAAATGCCATACATCCCACTAGGAATACAGTCAATTGCATGCATCCCAGTAGGAATACAGTAAATGCCATGCATCCCAGTAGGAATACAGTCAATTCCATGCATCCCAGTAGGAATACAGTAAAAATCCATGCATCTCAGTAGGAATACAGTCAATTCCATGCATCCCAGTAGGAATACAGTAAATTCCATGCATCCCAGTAGGAATACAGTAAATGCCATACATCCCACTAGGAATACAGTCAATTGCATGCATCCCAGTAGGAACACAGTAAATGCCATGCATCCCAGTAGGAATACAGTCAATTCCATGCATCCCAGTAGGAATACAGTAAAAATCCATGTATCTCAGTAGGAATACAGTCAATTCCATGCATCCCAGTAGGAATACAGTAAATTCCATGCATCCCAGTAGGAATACAGTCAAATCCATGCATCCCAGTATGAATACAGTCAATTGCATGCATCCCAGTAGGAATACAGTAAATGCCATGAATCCCAGTAGGAATACAGTCAATTCCATGCATCCCAGTAGGAATACAGTAAAAATCCATGTATCCCACTAGGAATACAGTCAATTGCATGCATCCCAGTAGGAACACAGTAAATGCCATGCATCCCAGTAGGAATACAGTCAATTCCATGCATCCCAGTAGGAATACAGTAAAAATCCATGTATCTCAGTAGGAATACAGTCAATTCCATGCATCCCAGTAGGAATACAGTAAATTCCATGCATCCCAGTAGGAATACAGTAAAATCCATGCATCCCAGTAGGAATACAGTAAATGCCATGCATCCCAGTAGGAATACAGTAAAATCCATGCATCCCAGTAGGAATACAGTAAATTCCATGCATCCCAGTAGGAATACAGTAAATTCCATGCATCCCAGTAGGAATACAGTATGAGCTACTAGAGAAGCATGGTTGAATGTTCCGTCTAGTACTATGCCCCTCCTGTTCATGTTAAAGTGGTATTTTATGCAAGTTGGTTGGTTATGAGTGTGACCCAGACTGAGATAATCAGCTGTGCGTTGAGATGATGTTTGGGCAGATGGTTATGTTAATTTCTATCCCATAGCAATACAGTACACCTCTCTCTCTCTCTCTCTCTCTCTCTCTCTCTCGCTGTCTCTCTCTCTCTCGCTGTCTCTCTCTCTCCCTCACTCCTCTCTCCCTCTCCCTCTCTCCATCTCTCTCTCTCTCTCCCTCTCTGTCTCTCTTTGTCTCTCTCCCTCTCCCTTTCTCTCTCTCTCCCCCTCTCTTTATCTTTCTCCCCCTCTCACTCTCTCCCCCTCTCTCTCTCTCCCCCTCTCCCTTTCTCTCTCTCTCCCTCTCTCTTTATCTTTCTCTCTCTCTCTCTCTCTCTCACTATGCTCTGCCCCACGTAAGTGTCTATTTTCTTAAATATGTTATTCTGACACCCTGTTGTTGGTGTTTGATGTGTCCTGTGTTACTCTCAATGCCTTTTGGGTTGTGCTGTATTTCTTGTATATTATATATATTTAGCATCGGTGATGATGATGATGATGATGATGATGATGATGAAGAAGACTATGGAGAAAACAACAGGTTGACCCAAAAATAATCATCAAATGTTGTTGTTTTCTTCTATGGAATCAAACTTTCAATAAAGAGGATGTTGTCATGGGAACGGTTGTCATTCCTCTTTCCCCTTCCTCTTCTCAGTCTCCTGAGTCCTCCAGACGATGGGGTCGTTATCCAATCCCGTCGCGCGTTGTCATTTTACAGGTCATTTCTAATTGAGCGGACAGATGCAGTGTTTACCGTAAATGTGATCTCTGCGAACGCAGGAACCTTTAAAAGACATTGTCAACAACAGGTGATCAGATTGATCGTGATTTTTTTTATTTTTTTTTTAGCTTTAAAATAACTAACCAGTGACATCTTATTAACCTGGTCCTAAATCTGTTGTTCTCTTATTAACCTGGTCCTAAATCTGTTGTTCTCTTATTAACCTGGTCCTAAATCTGTTGTTCTCTTATTAACCTGGTCCTAAATCTGTTGTTCTCTTATTAACCTGGTCCTAAATCTGTTGTTCTCTTATTAACCTGGTCCTAAATCTGTTGTTCTCTTATTAACCTGGTCCTAAATCTGTTGTTCTCTTATTAACCTGGTCCTAAATCTGTTGTTCTCTTATTAACCTGGTCCTAAATCTGTTGTTCTCTTATTAACCTGGTCCTAAATATGTTGTTCTCTTATTAACCTGGTCCTAAATCTGTTGTTCTCTTATTAACCTGGTCCTAAATCTGTTGTTCTCTTATTAACCTGGTCCTAAATCTGTTGTTCTCTTATTAACCTGGTCCTAAATCTGTTGTTCTCTTATTAACCTGGTCCTAAATCTGTTGTTCTCTTATTAACCTGGTCCTAAATCTGTTGTTCTCTTATTAACCTGGTCCTAAATCTGTTGTTCTCTTATTAACCTGGTCCTAAATCTGTTGTTCTCTTATTAACCTGGTCCTAAATCTGTTGTTCTCTTATTAACCTGGTCCTAAATCTGTTGTTCTCTTATTAACCTGGTCCTAAATCTGTTGTTCTCTTATTAACCTGGTCCTAAATCTGTTGTTCTCTTATTAACCTGGTCCTAAATCTGTTGTTCTCTTATTAACCTGGTCCTAAATCTGTTGTTCTCTTATTAACCTGGTCCTAAATCTGTTGTTCTCTTATTAACCTGGTCCTAAATCTGTTGTTCTCTTATTAACCTGGTCCTAAATCTGTTGTTCTCTTATTAACCTGGTCCTAAATCTGTTGTTCTCTTATTAACCTGGTCCTAAATATGTTGTTCTCTTATTAACCTGGTCCTAAATCTGTTGTTCTCTTATTAACCTGGTCCTAAATCTGTTGTTCTCTTATTAACCTGGTCCTAAATCTGTTGTTCTCTTATTAACCTGGTCCTAAATCTGTTGTTCTCTTATTAACCTGGTCCTAAATCTGTTGTTCTCTTATTAACCTGGTCCTAAATCTGTTGTTCTCTTATTAACCTGGTCCTAAATCTGTTGTTCTCTTATTAACCTGGTCCTAAATCTGTTGTTCTCTTATTAACCTGGTCCTAAATATGTTGTTCTCTTATTAACCTGGTCCTAAATCTGTTGTTCTCTTATTAACCTGGTCCTAAATATGTTGTTCTCTTATTAACCTGGACCTAAATCTGTTGTTCTCTTGGTCCTGGTCCTAAATCTGTTGTTCTCTTGGTCCTGGTCCTAAATCTGTTGTTCTCTTATTAACCTGGTCCTAAATCTGTTGTTCTCTTGGTCCTGGTCCTAAATCTGTTGTTCTCTTATTAACCTGGTCCTAAATCTGTTGTTCTCTTATTAACCTGGTCCTAAATCTGTTGTTCTCTTATTAACCTGGTCCTAAATCTGTTGTTCTCTTATTAACCTGGTCCTAAATATGTTGTTCTCTTATTAACCTGGTCCTAAATCTGTTGTTCTCTTGGTCCTGGTCCTAAATCTGTTGTTCTCTTATTAACCTGGTCCTAAATCTGTTGTTCTCTTATTAACCTGGTCCTAAATCTGTTGTTCTCTTGGTCCTGGTCCTAAATCTGTTGTTCTCTTGGTCCTGGTCCTAAATCTGCTGTTCTCTTATTAACCTGGTCCTAAATCTGTTGTTCTCTTATCAACCTGGTCCTAAATCTGTTGTTCTCTTATTAACCTGGTCCTAAATCTGTTGTTCTCTTATTAACCTGGACCTAAATCTGTTGTTCTCTTATTAACCTGGTCCTAAATCTGTTGTTCTCTTGGTCCTGGTCCTAAATCTGTTGTTCTCTTATTAACCTGGACCTAAATCTGTTGTTCTCTTGGTCCTGGTCCTAAATCTGTTGTTCTCTTGGTCCTGGTCCTAAATCGGTTGTTCTCTTATTAACCTGGACCTAAATCTGTTGTTCTCTTGGTCCTGGTCCTAAATCTGTTGTTCTCTTATCAACCTGGTCCTAAATCTGTTGTTCTCTTATTAACCTGGACCTAAATATGTTGTTTTCTTATTAACCTGGTCCTAAATCTGTTGTTCTCTTATCAACCTGGACCTAAATCTGTTGTTCTCTTGGTCCTGGTCCGAAATCTGTTGTTCTCTTATTAACCTGGACCTAAATCTGTTGTTCTCTTGGTCCTGGTCCTAAATCTGTTGTTCTCTTATCAACCTGGTCCTAAATCGGTTGTTCTCTTATTAACCTGGACCTAAATCTGTTGTTCTCTTATTAACCTGGACCTAAATCTGTTGTTCTCTTGGTCCTGGTCCTAAATCTGTTGTTCTCTTGGTCCTGGTCCTAAATCTGTTGTTCTCTTATCAACCTGGACCTAAATATGTTGTTCTCTTGGTCCTGGTCCGAAATCTGTTGTTCTCTTATTAACCTGGACCTAAATCTGTTGTTCTCTTGGTCCTGGTCCTAAATCTGTTGTTCTCTTATCAACCTGGTCCTAAATCGGTTGTTCTCTTGGTCCTGGTCCTAAATCTGTTGTTCTCTTATCAACCTGGTCCTAAATCTGTTGTTCTCTTATTAACCTGGACCTAAAAATGTTGTTTTCTTATTAACCTGGACCTAAATCTGTTGTTCTCTTATCAACCTGGTCCTAAATCTGTTGTTCTCTTATCAACCTGGACCTAAATCTGTTGTTCTCTTGGTCCTGGTCCTAAATCTGTTGTTCTCTTATCAACCTGGTCCTAAATCTGTTGTTCTCTTATTAACCTGGACCTAAATATGTTGTTTTCTTATTAACCTGGTCCTAAATCTGTTGTTCTCTTATCAACCTGGACCTAAATCTGTTGTTCTCTTGGTCCTGGTCCGAAATCTGTTGTTCTCTTATTAACCTGGACCTAAATCTGTTGTTCTCTTGGTCCTGGTCCTAAATCTGTTGTTCTCTTATTAACCTGGACCTAAATCTGTTGTTCTCTTATTAACCTGGACCTAAATCTGTTGTTCTCTTGGTCCTGGTCCTAAATCTGTTGTTCTCTTGGTCCTGGTCCTAAATCTGTTGTTCTCTTATTAACCTGGTCCTAAATCTGTTGTTCTCTTATTAACCTGGACCTAAATCTGTTGTTCTCTTGGTCCTGGTCCTAAATCTGTTGTTCTCTTATCAACCTGGTCCTAAATCTGTTGTTCTCTTATTAACCTGGTCCTAAATATGTTGTTCTCTTATTAACCTGGACCTAAATCTGTTGTTCTCTTATCAACCTGGTCCTAAATCTGTTGTTCTCTCATTAACCTGGTCCTAAATCTGTTGTTCTCTTGGTCCTGGTCCTAAATCTGTTGTTCCCTTGACAACTCAATTTCTTGCTGTCATTGTCAATGTTAAGCTAACCAGTTTGGCATGACAATGAGTGACGAGTTTGCATGATAGCACAAAGATACAGACACTCAGGCCAACATCCCATCAACTTTGATCATTGATTAGTGTAATGTACTGTATGGTTTGTTTATTTCAAGTTGAAGGTATGTTGGGTTTACAACTAAAAATCTAATACTAACCAGAGATGGATGTGGATTTGATGTTTCCGCCAGGGATGTGTTGCCATGACACCAAGGGAGGCCGACCTTGCTCTTTGATAATCGTTTCCATAGAAACAGTCATAACAGTTACAGTATCCATGTCAACAGTAGCCATTTCCTAAAAGACCAATACTGATCCAGATAACTGACTGTTATGTAGTAGCGACCCATCCTTCAGGTGTTTTGAGTCCAGCCTGTTTGGGGGGGGGGTTGAGTCCCGCCTGTTTGGGGGGATTTGAGTCCCGCTTGTTTAGTTTTTTTTTTTGGGGGATTTGAGTCCCGCTTGTTTAGGTGTGGGGGGATTTGAGTCCAGCCTGTTTAGGTGTGGGGGGTTGAGTCCCGCCTGTTTAGGTGGGGGGTTGAGTCCCGCCTGTTTAGGTGGGGGGGTTGAGTCCAGCCTGTTTAGGTGTGGGGGGGGGATTTGAGTCCAGCCTGTTTAGGTGTGGGGGGGGATTTGAGTCCAGCCTGTTTAGGTGTGGGGGGGTTGAGTCCCGCCTGTTTAGGTGGGGGGGGGGTTGAGTCCCGCCTGTTTAGGTGGGGGGGGTTGAGTCCCGCCTGTTTAGGTGGGTGGGGGGTTGAGTCCCGCCTGTTTAGGTGTGGGGGGGGTTGAGTCCCGCCTGTTTAGGTGTGGGGGGGTTGAGTCCAGCCTGTTTAGGGGGGTTGAGTCCCGCCTGTTTAGGTGGGGGGGGTTGAGTCCCGCCTGTTTAGGTGTGGGGGGGTTGAGTCCCGCCTGTTTAGGTGGGGGGGGGGCTGATTTGCATGTTATTTTGGCATTAATACGTGTCACATAACCGTTTGCATACAATGCTTTTGTTTTTTAATCATTGAGTTAATAAAGCGGCATAAAAACATGGCCTCTTGTTTTGTCTTCTTGAGTAAAGCAGCTCCAAAGTGCAGGTGTTTCAGCTCAGTGCTTTCTGTGGCGGAGGGGTTGGTCATGTTCTCTGGTTGCTCCGTGATTGGCTCAGTGTCCTGTCAATCATGGGGATACTGCGTCACTCCAAAATGCAGGTGTTTCAGCTCAGTGCTTTCTGTGGTGGAGGGGCAGCCATCGGGAAATACAGAGCGGAGGGGTTGGTCATGTTCTCTGGTTGCTCCGTGATTGGCTCAGTGTCCTGTCAATCATGGGGATACTGCGTCACTCCAAAATGCAGGTGTTTCAGCTCAGTGCTTTCTGTGGTGGAGGGGCAGCCATCGGGAAATACAGAGCGGAGGGGTTGGTCATGTTCTCTGGTTGCTCCGTGATTGGCTCAGTGTCCTGTCACTCATGGGGACACTGCGTCACTCCAAAGTGCAGGTGTTTCAGCTCAGTGCTTTCTGTGGTGGAGGGGCAGCCATCGGGAAATACAGAGCGGAGGGGTTGGTCATGTTCTCTGGTTGCTCCGTGATTGGCTCAGTGTCCTGTCAATCATGGGGATACTGCGTCACTCCAAAATGCAGGTGTTTCAGCTCAGTGCTTTCTGTGGTGGAGGGGCAGCCATCGGGAAATACAGAGCGAAGGGGTTGGTCATGTTCTCTGGTTGCTCCGTGATTGGCTCAGTGTCCTGTCAATCATGGGGATACTGCGTCACTCCAAAATGCAGGTGTTTCAGCTCAGTGCTTTCTGTGGTGGAGGGGCAGCCATCGGGAAATACAGAGCGGAGGGGTTGGTCATGTTCTCTGGTTGCTCCGTGATTGGCTCAGTGTCCTGTCAATCATGGGGATACTGCGTCACTCCAAAATGCAGGTGTTTCAGCTCAGTGCTTTCTGTGGTGGAGGGGCAGCCATCGGGAAATACAGAGCGAAGGGGTTGGTCATGTTCTCTGGTTGCTCCGTGATTGGCTCAGTGTCCTGTCACTCATGGGGACACTGCGTCACTGCAAAATCTACGGGGAGTGCTTTAAAATTCAAGCTCCGTGAGTTAGAGGTACATTAGAAGTGCCCATCCAAGAAGCCTCAAGGTCATTGGCCACAGATAGAATAACGTCAAATCACTTTATATGTACCGTAGCATTGATTGGACTGATCATGTCAACATCAGACTTTCAAAATCTTAGCTAGCAGTCATCATCATCATCTTTCTCCTGTCCTCTACCCTCCAGTCCTTTCCCCATGCCCGTCCTCTCCTCTCTCCTCATTTCTCTCCAGTCCTCTCCTCTCTCCGTCCTCTCTCCTCTCTTCTCCTTTCCCCTCCTCACTCCAGTCCTCTCCTCTCCCCTCCTCACTCCAGTCCTCTCCTCTCCCCTCCTCACTCCAGTCCTCTCCTCTCTCCTCCTCACTCCAGTCCTCTCCTCTCCCCTCCTCACTCCAGTCCTCTCCACTCCACTCCTCACTCCAGTCCTCTCCTCTCTCCTCCTCACTCCAGTCCTCTCCTCTCCCCTCCTCACTCCAGTCCTCTCCTCTCTCCATCCTCTCTCCTCTTCTCCTCTCCCCTCCTCACTCCAGTCCTCTCCTCTCCCCTCCTCACTCCAGTCCTCTCCTCTCCCCTCCTCACTCCAGTCCTCTCCTCTCCCCATCTCTCTCCAGTCCTCTCCTCTCCCCTCCTCACTCCAGTCCTCTCCTCTCCCCTCCTCACTCCAGTCCTCTCCTCTCTCCATCCTCTCTCCTCTCTTCTCCTCTCCCCTCCTCACTCCAGTCCTCTCCTCTCCCCTCCTCACTCCAGTCCTCTCCTCTCCCCTCCTCACTCCAGTCCTCTCCTCTCCCCTCCTCACTCCAGTCCTCTCCTCTCCCCACCTCTCTCCAGTTCTCTCCTATCCATTCCTCTCTCCAGTCCTCTCCCCTCCTCTCCCCTTTCCCATCATCTCCACTCTCATCTGGCCAGTCCTCTCCTCTCTCCTCCTCTCTCCGTCCTGTCCTCTCACCTTCACGCTGCAGTCCTCTCTATCAACAGAAACCTTGGAGAAATTAGGGTTAAGTGCCTTGCTCAGGGGCACATCGACACATTTGAACTAGCGACCTCTAACCGCGAGGCTACCTGCCGCTCTATATGTCCCTGAGAAACCTGTCCTTGAATGAGTACATGTGTCCAAACGTTGGTACTGTTATGTTAGCAAAAAAAAAACATATTGAGAACTTATTTTGCGTGTTTTTTTTTGTGTGTGTTAAGAGTTAGGAAAACATTCCCTAAATGTCAACGGTTACAATGTTCTCAGAATATTAGAATATTTCTAGTTCTAGACTCATTTCCTATTTCCTGACACAAACCGGTACACCTGGAAACGACTACCTTACAGTGAATCCAGAAAGTATTTAAAGCCTTTGACCTTTTGACCTTTTGTTACGTCACAACTTTATTCTAAAATTGATCAACTTAAAACATTTCTTCATCAATCTACACACAAGCGAAAACAGGTTTCTACAAATGTTCATATTTGTATTCAGACCCTTTGCTATGAGACTCAAAATTGAGATCAGGTGCATCCTGTTTCCATTGATTATCCTTCAGATGTTTCTACAACTTAATTGGAGTCCAACCTGTGGTAAATTCAATTGATTAGACATGATTTGGAAAGGTACACACCTGTCTATATAAGGTCCCACAGTTGACCAAGACATGAGGTCAAAGGAGTTGAATGTAGAACTCCGAGACAGGATTGTGTCGAGGCACAGATCTGGGGAACATTTCTGCTACATTGAAGGTCCCCAAGAACACAGTGGCCTCCATCATTCTTAAATAGTTCAGAGTTTCTCTGTGGAGAATCTTCCAGAAGGACAATCTTTAAAAAAAAACATTTTTATTTAACTATTCAGTTAAGAACAAATTCTTATTTTCTATGATGGCCTAGGAATGTGGGTTAACTGCCTTGTTCAGGAGCAGAATGACAGATTGGTACCTTGTCAGCTCGGGGATTTGAACTTGCAACCTTTCGGCTGCTAGTCCAATGCTCTAACCACATGGCTACCCTGCCGACACAAATCTCCCTGCAGCACTCCACCAATCAGGCCTTTATGCTAGAGTGGCCAGACGGAAGCCACTCCTCAGTAAAAGGCACATGACAGCCAGCTTGGAGTTTGCCAAAAGGCACCTAAAGGACTCAGACTATGAGAAACAAGATTATCTTGTCTGATGAATGCCAAGCGTCATGTCTGAAGGAAACCTGGCGGTGGTGGCAGCATCATGCTGTGGGGATGTTTTTCAGCGGCAGGGACTGGGAGACTAGTCGGGATCCAGGGAAAGATGAACAGAGCAAAGTACAGAGAGATCCTTGATGAAAAACACTCAGGACCTCAGACTGGGGAGAAGGTTCACCTTCCAACAGGACAACAACCCTAAGCACACAGCCAAGACAACACAGGAATGGCTTTAGGACAAGTCTCTGAATGTCCTTGAGTGGCCCAGTCAGAGCCCGGACTTGAACCTGATCGAAAATCTCTGGAGACCTGAACATACCTATGAAGTGACGCTCCCCATCCAACCTGACAGAGCTTGACAGGATCTGCAGAGAAGAATGGGAGAAACTCCCCAAATACAGGTGTGCCAAGTTTATAGCATCATACCTAAGAAGACTTGAGGCTGTAATCGCTGCCAAAGGTGCTTCAACAAAGTACTGAGTAAAGGTACATCATACTAATGTAAATGTAATATTTCTTATTTTTTTTATACATTTGCAAACATTTCTAAAATCTAACTAAACTGTTTCATTATGGGGTATTGTGATGTCATTATGGTGTAGTGTGATGTCATTATGGGGTATTGTGATGTCATTATGGTGTATTGTGATGTCATTATGGGGTATTGTGTGTAGATTGATGAGGGGAAAAAACTAGTAGTGGAGTTTGGAGTGTGACTGTTTGAGGTTGTGGACAGGTGTCTTTTATACTGATAAGTTCAAACAGGTGCCATTAATACAGGTAACGAGTGGAGGACAGAGGAGACTCTTAAAGAAGAAGTTACAGGTCTGTGAGAGCCAGAAATCTTGCTTGTTTGTAGGTGACCAAATACTTGTTTTCCACCATAATTTGCAAATAAATTCATAAAAAATCCTACAATGTGATTTTCTGGATTTTTTTCCTCATTTTGTCTGTCATAGTTGAAGTGTACCTATGATGAAAATTACAGGCCTCTATCATCTTTTTATGTGGGAGAACTTTGGACAATTGGTGGCTGACTAAATACTTTTTTTGCCCCACTGTATATATATATATGACTGTCTCTCTTTCTCTCCATCTCTTTCTCTATTTTTAGCTATAGCATATTTGGTGTAATAAATGTAATTGGTCCTTAATTATAAAACATGAATAATCACATTGTGGTTATTTGCTATTTGTATGCAGTATGCAGTATGCAGTATGCAGCATGCAGTATGCAGTATGCAGTATGCAGTTGGATATTATAGTGACACATGGTGGCAGTAGTGGCTCAGTTGAGTTTTATCATCATCTTCACAGAATCATCAACCATCACAGAACCTTTACAGAACCATCACAGAACCTTTACAGAACATCACAGAACCTTTACAGAACCATTATAGAACCATTACAGAACCATCACAGAGCCTTTACAGAACCATCATAGAACCTTTACAGAACCATAACAGAACCTTTACAGAACCATTATAGAACCATTACAGAACCATAACAGAACCTTTACAGAACACCACAGAACCTTTACAGAACCATAACAGAACCTTTACAGAACCATAACATAACCTTTACAGAACCATAACAGAACCTTTACAGGACCATCATAGAACCTTTACAGAACCATAACAGAACCTTTACAGAACCATGAGAGAAGTGCCTGTTTCGTTTGTGGTTTAACATGTGGTTGTTAGTTTCACAAAGGCCTGGCGTCAAAACCGTAATGTAGCTTTCACGCACGCGTAAACCGTACATTTCCTCATCGTTTATACGATGTCATGCACTCCCCAATCTGCTGTATGTCTCCTTGTACACATATTAGATTGACTCGTGGTTGTCTAGATGCTGATTCTACATAATGATTTCACTGCCTGCTGTGGAACAGCATTGTCATGGTGTTTCCATCCTACACAAATAGGGCATCCAGCATCTGTGTTTCTTCAGACACTCATTTATTATATCCCTCACGTATTCTTCACCATCTCTGTGCTCTCATTATCCCTCTCTCCTTTTCTCTCCTCCCACCGCCCTCTCTTTCTCGTGTCCCTTTCCTTCGCTCTGGATGCTAAGCTCCTCCCGCCGCCCTCTCTTTCTCGTGTCCCTTTCCTTCGCTCTGGATGCTAAGCTCCTCCCGCCGCCCTCTCTTTCTCGTGTCCCTTCCCTTCGCTCTGGATGCTAAGCTCCTCCCGCCGCCCTCTCTTTCTCCTGTCCTCCCTCCCTCCTGTGTTCATCTCTCCAGCTCTCAGGGTGACAGTCAGTGTTGGTTTTCTCCTCGTTGGGGCAGCCTCATCTCTCCTGAAGGATGTCGGGCCCTCTGACTAACAGCTCCAGCTTTAGCTCTGCGCTCTTCCTGCTGTCTCTCTCCGTGGTCCTCCTCCTCCCGCCGCTGCGGCTGGACGCTAAGGTAAGAAAAGAGAGATGGACTCACAGAGACAGTCCGAGACACGCTAGCATCACCTCAGCTCATAATCACATCACATAATTCTATTAGATTCTATTGGAATCAGCGACCACCTTTGACACATATATTTATGTATTGTTGGGTTCACAGGAGGCTGGTGGCACCTGAATTGAGGAGGACGGGCTCGTGGTAATGGCTGCAGCGGAATTAGTGGAATGGTATCAAATACATCAAACACATGGTTTCCATGGTTTTCATGTGTTTGATACCATTAAATTCGCTCCGTTCCGGACGTTATTATGAGCCGTCCTCCCTTCACCAGCCTCCTGTGGCTGGGTTATGTTGTTTGAATGCGCTGTTGATCCTTGGAGGCATGTTTTTCTCCGTTTGTTGTGTGTCGGGATGATGAGTCATCAATAAGCTAACTGATTATTCCGTAGTTGCCATGGTGCCGTGAGGAATCCTTGACACAGAGCTCTGTAAATATTGCAGACATTGCTACATGTTTTTAACATTTAAGTGTTTGTTGTTGCATTTTTTGATTATTATTTTTTGCTAAGGGGGTGATGGTGAAGAAGAAAAAGCAGTCAGGTTTATCAGTGTAGGTTCCCTCAGTGTGTTTATCCGTTCCCTCAGTGTGTTTATCCGTTCCCTCAGTGTGTTTATCCGTTCCCTCAGTGTGTTTATCCGTTCCCTCAGTTTGTTTATCCGTTCCCTCAGTGTGTTTATCCGTTCCCTCAGTGTGTTTATCCGTTCCCTCAGTTTGTTTATCCGTTCCCTCAGTGTGTTTATCCGTTCCCTCAGTTTGTTTATCCGTTCCCTCAGTGTGTTTATCCGTTCCCTCAGTGTGTTTATCCGTTCCCTCAGTGTGTTTATCCGTTCCCTCAGTGTGTTTATCCGTTCCCTCAGTGTGTTTATCCGTTCCCTCAGTTTGTTTATCCGTTCCCTCAGTGTGTTTATCCGTTCCCTCAGTGTGTTTATCCGTTCCCTCAGTGTGTTTATCCGTTCCCTCAGTTTGTTTATCCGTTCCCTCAGTGTGTTTATCCGTTCCCTCAGTTTGTTTATCCGTTCCCTCAGTGTGTTTATCCGTTCCCTCAGTGTGTTTATCCGTTCCCTCAGTGTGTTTATCCGTTCCCTCAGTGTGTTTATCCGTTCCCTCAGTGTGTTTATCCGTTCCCTCAGTTTGTTTATCCGTTCCCTCAGTTTGTTTATCCGTTCCCTCAGTGTGTTTATCCGTTCCCTCAGTTTGTTTATCCGTTCCCTCAGTTTGTTTATCCGTTCCCTCAGTTTGTTTATAGATGTTCGTCACGCAAGATGTTCATCACACAAGATGTTCATCACAAGATGTTCATCACACAAGATGTTCATCACACAAGATGTTTGTCATACAAGATGTTCACCACGCAAGATGTTCATCACACAAGATGTCCACCTGCGTTAGGGATGAGAGTGCGTCATTGCTCCTGTTAACACCGAAGCCTCTTGGAAATGATGCACAGGAAATGCAGATGCCTTTAGTTTCTGCCTCCAGTGAGGGACGTGCACCATTCTAAATAAGATAAACACGTCCAGGTTTTACTGGACATGGCCCTGTCTTTATGGGGGTAAAACACTGGTGGTGGGGGATGAGAGGCGCACAAACCAGACCACTATTCATGTTTTCCAAGTGGCATGAATCCGAGTTGGCACAAAATGTTACCTATTTGGCTTGCATCGCATAAACATGCATCATTCAGTTACGACTGGTAGTTAGGATCCTGGCTTTTCAGGTTATTGACATTACATTGCCTTATTTAGGGTCTTGCACACTTGTTAACTACATCATCATGTAGATTCTAGAACACCATCTCCCACCAACCACATCATCGTGTAGATTCTAGAAGACCATCTCCCATCAACTACATCATCATGTAGATTCTAGAAGACCATCTCCCACCAACTACATCATCATGTAGATTCATGAAAGGTCACCAGTTTGAATCCCTGAGCCCGCAAGGTGGACAAATCTGCTGTTCTTCTCTTCAGAAATGCAGTTAAACCCCAAACAACTGCTCCCCGGATGCTGATGATTAAGGCAGCGTATTATGAAAGATGCTTGGTTTCCATAAACAAATGTAGTTCTCTAGCTAGATGGTTAGCTAGGTAACGTTAGCTACGCTACCTCAGCTTGGTAATACGTGGTTCAATAGAATCAATAGATGGTGCAGCACACAATCTAATTAGCAGAACCTACTGCTGCTGGGAAGAGGAGCTAGCTGCTATGGCAACAGGCTTCTGAGGGCGCAGGCTTTGTCCATCACTGTAAAATACAACACACACACACACACACACACACACACACACACACACACACACACACACACACACACACACACACACACACACACACACACACACACACACACACACACACACACACACACACACACACATTACCTCTGGCTCTCTCCCTCTCTCTCTCTGGCTCTGTCACTCTCTCTCTCTGGCACTCTCTCTCTCTCTGTCGCTCTCTCTCTCTCCCTCTCTCTTTCTGTCTCTCGATCCCTCTCTCTCTCTCTCTCTCTCTCTGGCTCTCTCTCTCTCTGTCTGGCTCTCCATCCCTCTCTCTCTCTTTGGCCCTCCATCCCTCTCTCTCTCTCTGGCTCTCTGTCTCTCCCTTTCTCTCTCTGGCTCTCTCTCCCTCTCTCTCTCTGGCTCTCTGTCTCTCTCTCTCCCTCTCTCTGGCTCTCTCTCTGGCTTTCTGTCCCTCTCTCTCACAATTCAATTTAATGTATTGGCATGGGAAACATATGTTAACATTGCCAAAGCAAGTGAAGTAGATAATATACAAAGTGAAATAAACAATAAAAATGAACAATGGTGTTTGTTCTCACTGGTTGCCCTTGTCTTGTGGCAACAGGTCCCAAATATTGCAGCTGTGATGGCACACTGTGGAATTTCACCCAGTAGATATGGGAGTTGATCAAAATTGGGTTTCTTTTGGAATTCTTTGTGGATCTGTGTAATCTGATGGAAAGAGGTATCTCTAATATGGTCTAATTGGCGGGAGGTTAGGAAGTGCAGCTCAGTTTCCACCTCGTTTTGTGGGCAGTGTGCACATAGCCTGTCTTCTCTTGAGAGCCAGGTCTGCCTACGATGGCCTTTCTCAATAGCAAGGCTATGCTCACTGAGTCAAAGCTTTCCTTAAGTTTGGGTCAGTCACAGTGGTCAGGTATTCTGCCATTGTGTACTCCCTGTTTAGGGCCAAATAGCATTCTAGTTTGCTCTGTATTTTTGTTAATTCTTTCCAATGTGTCAAGTAATTATCTTTTTGTTTTCTCATGATTTGGTTGGGTCTAATTGTGCTGTTGTCCAGGGACTCTGTAGGGTGTGTTTGAATTTGTGAACAGAGCCCCAGGACCAGCTTGCTTAGGGGACTCTTCTCCAGGTTCATATCTCTGTAGGTGATGGCTTTGTTATGGAAGGTTTGGGAATCGCTTCCTTTTAGGTGGTTGTTGAAGTTAACGGCTCTTTTGTGGATTTTGATAATTAGCGGGTATCGGCCTAATTTAGCTCTGCATGCATTATTTGATGTTTTAAATTGTACATGGAGGATATTTTAGCAGAATTCTGCATGCAGAGTCTAAATTTGGTGTTTGTTCCATTTGGTGAATTCTTGGTTGGTGAACAGACCCCAGGCCTCACAACCATAAAGGGCAATGGGTTCTAAACTGATTCAATGGGTTCTATGACTGATTCAATGGGTTCTAAACTGATTCAATGGGTTCTATGACTGATTCAATGGGTTCTAAACTGATTCAATGGGTTCTAAACTGATTCAATGGGTTCTATGACTGATTCAATGGGTTCTATGACTGATTCAATGGCTTCTATGACTGATTCAATGGCTTCTATGACTGATTCAATGGGTTCTATGACTGATTCAATGGGTTCTATGACTGATTCAATGGGTTCTATGACTGATTCAATGGGTTCTATGACTGATTCAATGGGTTCTAAACTGATTCAAGCATTTTGTTGAATTTGACCCCCTTTTCTCCCCAATTTCGTGGTATCCAATTGTTAGTAGCTACTATCTTGTCTCATCGCTACAACTCCCGTACGGGCTCAGGAGAGACGAAGGACGAGAGACATGTGTCCCCCAAAACACAACCCAACCAAGCCGCACTGCTTCTTATCACAGCGCGCATCCAACGTCGGAAGCCATTCTGTGTGTTGTTCAATGTGTTGGAAGGAACACAGTGCACCTGGCGACCTGGTTAGCGTGCACTGCACCCGGCCTGCCACAGGAGTCGCTATTGCACAATGAGACAAGGATATCCCTGCCGGCCAAACCCTCCCTAACCTGGACGACGCTAGGCCGAAGTCTCTGGTGGCACAGCTAGCACTGCGATGCTGTGTTCCCTAGACCACTGCGCCACCCGGGAGGCCCTCTCATTCAAGTATTTTTAGCCAGATCCTAATTGGTATTGTTCGATTCTGGTTTAAACATGGAACATTGTTATACTATAATAGCAGTATAGTATCTGAGGGGTGATAGAGACTGGTTTTTACATCAGAAGGTAATGCTTATCTATAGGAGCCAGATGGCTTTGGAATGTGTTGGGTGGACGAGAGGAAGTCACAGGGTTGCCAGAGGGGTGGAGGTCGTTGGATTAGGCATCAAGGGGGTTGAGGTCAGGTCAGATCCCCCTTAAGGGAGAAACAATGGTTTATTACCCCATCACTTCCTCTTCCTGTCGAACCATAATTTTTTTTTACAAAATTGGAGTATATATACTTGTGGTGGTGGAAACATGTTTTTGTCTGAATGCAGTTGTATTGACCCTCAATAAACTGGGCTAAGCCCGTTGAGAATTACAACCAGTATGTCGAATTTTATGTTCCTTTTTGAATGCTCGTCCTGCCTTGTTCACAGCTTTGTGGAAGTTACCTGTGGTGCTGATGTTTAGGCCGAGGTGTGTATAGTTGTTTGTGTGTTTTGTGTGTTTACTGTCAGGGCCCAGGTCTGGCAGAATCTGTGCAGAAAGGAACAAAAGAGAAACAAAACAGAAGATCTTGTTTCTGCTGTCGGGCCCTCCTTGGTTGGTAACAGAAGCACCAGATCATCAGCAAACAGTAGATATTTGACTTCAGATTCTAGTAAGGTGTGGCCAGGTGCTGCAGACTGTTCTAGTGCCCTCGCCAATTCGTTGATATATATGTTGAAGAGGTTGGGTCTTAAGCTGCATCCCTGTCTCACCCCACGGTCCTGTGGGAAGAAATGTGTGTTTTTTGCCAATTTTAACCGCAGACTTGTTGTTTGTGTACATGTATTTCATATGTTTTTCCCTCAACACCACTTTCCATCTATTTGTATAGCAATTTGTATAGCAGACCCTCATGCCAAATTGAGTCAAAGGCTTTTTTGAAATCAACAAAGCATGAGAAGACTTTGCCTTTGTTTTGGTTTGTTTGTTTGTCAATTAGGGTGTGCAGGGTGAATACATGGTCTGTCATACGATAATTTGGTAAAAAGCCAATTTGACATTTGCTCAGTACATTGTTTTCACTGAGGAAATGTACGAGACTGCTGTTAATGATAATGTAGAGGATTTTCCCAAGGTTGATGTTGAGCCATATCCCACGGTAGTTATTGGGGTCAAATGTGTCACCCCTTTTGTGGATTGAGGTGATCAGTCCTTGGTTCCAAATATTGGGGAAGATGCCAGAGCTAAGGATGATGTTAAAGAGTATAGTGTAGCCAATTTGAATTTGTGGTCTGTATATTTTATCATTTCATTGAGGATACCATCAACACCACAGGCCTTTTGGGTTGGAGGGTTTTTATTTTGTCCTGTAGTTCATTCAAGGTAATTGGAGAATCCAGTGGGTTCTGGTAGTATTTAATAGTTGATTCTAACATTTGTATTTGATCATGTATATGTTTTTGCTGTTTGTTCTTTGTTGAGCCACAAATATTGGAGAAGTGATTTTCCCATACATGTCCATTTTGGATAGATAATTCTTTGTGTTGTTGTTCGTTTAGTGTTTTCCAATTTTCCCAGAAGTGGTTAGAGTCTATGGATTCTTCAATTACATTGAGCTGATTTCTGACATGCTGTTCCTTCTTTTTCCGTAGTGTATTTCTGTATTGTTTTAGTGATTCACCATAGTGAAGGCGTAGACTCAGGTTTTCTGGATCTCTATGTTTTTGGTTGGACAGGTTTCTCAATTTCTTTCTCAGGTTTTTGCATTCTTCATCAAACCATTTGTGATTGTTGTTCATTTTCTTCAGTTTTCTGTGTGACATTTTTAGATTTGATAGGGAAGGTGAGAGGTCAAATATACTGTTAAGATTTTCTACTGCCAAGTTTACACCTTCACTATTACAGTGGAACGTTTTACCCAGGAAATTGTCTAAAAGGGATTCCACACTACTTTCCTTCCATCTATAGCATTTCTTAATATTACTCAGTTCCTTTGGCTTTGATGCCTCATGATTGAGTACTGTTCTGTTCAAGTAGACTGTGATTTTGCTGTTATCTGATAAGGGTGTCAGTGGACTGACTGTGAACGCTCTGAGAGACTCTGGTTGAGGTCAGTGATAAAGTAGTCTACAGTACTACTGCCAAGAGATGAGCTATAGGTGTACCTACCATAGGAGCCCCCTCGAAGCCTACCATTGACTATGACCCAGTGTGCGACAGAGCTGCAGGAGTTGTGACCTGTTTTTGTTGGTTATGTTGTCATAGTTGTGCCTTGGGGGAGAGGGGAGAGAATGCTGTCATATGGGGGATGGAATGCTGTCACCTCCAGGTAGGTGTTTGTCCCCCTGTGTGCTGAGGGTGTCAGGTTCTTGTTCGGTTCTGGCATTTAGGTCGCCACAGACTAGTACATGTCCCTGGGCCTGGAAATGATTGATTTCCCCCCTCTAGGACGGAGAAGCTGTCTTCATTAAAGTATGGAGATTCTAGTGGGGGAATATATGTAGCACACAGGAGGACATTTTTCTCTGTTAAAATCATTTCCTTTTGAATTTCTAGCCACTTTTAACCACTTTTGAAATTCTTGCCAAATGTCAAATGTTCCTGTTTTGATTAATTTATTGGAGGGAGTTAGGTCTGCTCTATATCAAATTAGCATACCACCTGAGTCGCTTCCTTGTTTCACACCTGGTAGTTTGGTGGATGGGACTACCAGCTCTCTGTAACCTAGAGGGCAACCAGTGGGTCTGTCTCCTCTATACCATGTTTCTTGTAGGATGACAATGTCTGTATTTCCGATTTACTTGATGACGTCCAGGTTCCTGCTCTTAATCCAAAGGCAGATGACCTCAGGCCTTGGATATTCCAGGATGAGATTGTGAAGGCTTTGTGTTCCTTAAAGTGTTCGATGTTATTGGTCGTGTGCTTTGGCCTCAGGCCAGTAAGTGTGTGCCTGCTGAGCGTCTGGTACATTCCATTGTCTTGGTCCATTGTCTTGGGCTAGTGTAAGACTGGGGGTTGGGCCTGTTTGCCCGCTCACGGCCTGGGTGTATGTGTGACTTCCATGTTGGGGCCCTCTTTGTGGGGGTGGGATGCATTCGGTGGGCAAGAGGGGCATAGGTCTGATCTGAGGGGGCCTAAATGGCGTGTGGGCATGGTTGACTTGGGGGGGGTGTTGATTGGTTGGGATGCGGGTGTGGATGTGGCTGGTGGTGTTGTGGTCTGGATGTAGGTCCTCTCGGCGTGGGTCTGGGGAGGGGGGCGTCCAGCAGGTCTGGGAGAGTGTCTCGCTGGTCTGGGCGGGGTGGCTATTGATCTGTTGCTCCTGTGTGAAGTGTTGGGGCTGCGTTTGAGAGCGATGTCCTTTAGGGTCCGAGCGAAGGTGGGCACTGCTGCCTTGTATAGGGGACTTGGTCATAAAGGCTGTCCAGGGTGGAGTGGTGGGCCAGGAAAACATTTGGTTCTGAGGCACAATCATGGGAAATACTTGCGTTTACCCGCAGTATGGTAGGTAGCAGGGTGGAAGTCTTTTGTGGTAGCAGGGTGGAGATAACCACTTGTTGGGGAAAGTAGAAGAAGCTTTTTCAATCACTCCCTTCAGTGCTGTGGCCACCCTTTCCTGCTGTGTTCTCAGGTCGTTTGTGTCTGTGTGTATTATTATGTGACTGGGTGACCCTAGTTGGTCCTCAGACAGAAGGTCTAGGGCGTTATGGGTGTATGGACACCAGAGTTTAGACACACTGTGTTTGGGGAAAAGGGTATATTTCCCGTTTGAGTCCATAAGGAGTGTCTGTGTCTTGTGTATGTCCTCAGTGGGTGTGGGGGGGTTGTTCTTGTCTATCAGGGTGGCTGACATGGGGGGTGCTCAGAGGGGGTGAGATCCCCTGGGCTTGGGGTTCTTAATATGTCTGTCCTGCTGTGATATCAATGTGGTCAGGGTCTGGGGTGGGCTGTTCTGCGGGCTTCTCTGTGGGGGGTGGCCACCTCTCTAATGGGTTGTTCTCTGTCACACGCCATCCCCATCACCCTCTCCTCCAGCAGTCTGATCCTCTCCTCTAGTGCTCGGTTCTTCTCCTGCTCCAGCTCTTTCTCTTGTAGATGTTGTCTCACCACAGTCCAGAGTGCAGATATGTCTCTCTCCACCTCCAGCTCTCCGGGTCTGGTTAATGGGGTGTTGTTGTGCTGGACTGTTGTCTGGGTCTGTGCTGACTGGACTGTAATCACCTGCTGTTCCAGCTCCACCTGCCTTACCTCCAGCTGGGTGAATGTATCCTTCATTTCAATGAGGGGGTAGTACTCTGTGCTGGGAGGTTGACTTTCCGCTGGGGGTGGCTCGTCTGTGGGGTTATATAATGAAGAGGTCTGGTCTGACCCGTTCGGGGTGGGGGTGTCTTTCTCAAGGGAGAGCTTCTCCTGCTGGGCTTATTCTTTGATTTGGTGAAAGTCCAGTTGAAACTGTTTGGGGTTGCCCTGTACCATTACTGTTCCAGACTTATAGAGGTTTATATTAGCTGACTCAGAGTCCTCGTTGTCTAGTATCCTGAGTGTCCACCCCTTGTTAACCCCCCCTCTCTTAACAAAGGGGTAGTGTGCTAATATAGCACTGTGCCATGCCAGGGGATGGTTTGTGTGGAAGATAAGGTTGCTGATGTTCCCATTTTTATAATAGTCAGCAAAAAGTGTCTCTTGATTTTCCATAAGGAGGTTCATTTTGTAATCTTTTCTTGCCTTATTATTCATTACATACACAAGGTACTGTATTTTAATTACCTCTGAACAGCGGGAGGCAGCTTCTAATGCCTCTCCATTTGGTTGGAGTAGACAGTGTGACTCTCCTGCCATTGTTGGGCTAAAGGGCTTTGACATTCTTACCTGACACGTCAGTGCTAATTGAAGCTGTATCAAGCTTTAGCAGCCTTAATTTAGCACCATAATAAAGTAGTGAAATGTATTTTTCTTCTTGGCTTTTGGAAATAAAATGTAGCTTCAGACTGAACATGACTCACTCAGTTCCAGGTTGGACGGTGTTTTCAGGTTTCTGATGTTTTCCAGATTGTTTCCTGTGGTGGAATAATAATCTTTGGTAATTGTAAGCCTTCCAGGTGATTCCGTCATTCCGGCCAAAATCAGGTTATAGATTTGGAGTTCTGATTTGGAGTGAAGGTTATGTTGTAGAGGGTAGCATCCTGTAAATGTTCCTGACAAAAAAAATCTAATTTTATCCAACTCTAAATCTATCTTTTTTAAGAACATACTGAAAAATGCAGGAGCTCATCTGCTCATGACCTCTCCTCTCTATCTCTTAATGTCTCTCTGGCTCTCTCTCTCTCTTTCTGGCTCCATGTCTTCCCCCTCTTGGCTCCATGTCTCTCTCTCCAACTCTCTTGGCTCCATGTCTCTCTCTCCAACTCTCTTGGCTCCATGTCTCTCTCTCTCCAACTCTCTGTCTCTCTCTCTCTCTGGCTCTCTGTCCCTAGCTCTCTGTCCCTATCTCTCTGTCTCTCTCTCTCTGGCTCTCTGTCCCTCTCTCTCTGGCTCTCTGTCCCTATCTCTCTGTCCCTCTCTCTGTCTCTCTCTCTCTGGCTCTCTGTCCCTATCTCTCTGTCTCTCTCTCTCTCTGGCTCTCTGTCCCTCTCTGTCTGGCTCTCTGTCCCTCTCTCTCTGGATCTCTGTCCCTCTCTCTCTGCCCCTCTCTCTCTGGCTCTCTGTCCCCCTCTCTCTCTATCTCTATCTCTGGATGTGTAGATGCCTTTAAAGATGTGTAGATGTATTTAAAGATGTGTAGATGTATTTAAAGATGTGTAGATGTGTAGATGTCTTCAAAGATGTGTGTGTAGATGTCTTTAAAGATGTGTAGATGTGTAGGTGTCTTTAAAGATGTGCAGATGTATTTAAAGATGTGTAGATGTCTTCAAAGATGTGTAGATGTGTAGATGTCTTCAAAGATGTGTAGATGTCTTTAAAGATGTGTAGATGCCTTTAAAGATGTGTAGATGTGTAGATGTATTTAAAGATGTGTAGATGTGTAGGTGTATTTAAAGATGTGTAGATGTCTTTAAATATGTGTAGATGTCTTTAAATATGTGTAGATGTCTTTAAAGATGTGTAGATGTGTAGATGTATGTAAAGATGTGTAGATGTCTTTAAAGATGTGTAGATGTGTAGATGCCTTTAAAGATGTGTAGATGCCTTTAAATATGTGTAGATGTGTAGGTGTCTTTAAAGATGTGTAGGTGTCTTTAAAATAATATATTATGTGGCAAAAAGACAAGTGGGGGACATTTTTCATGAATTTGAGTCACCCAAGAGATTGATTGGCTAGTAGCTGGGGACATTTTGAAGGCGGGTGTAATATGAAGGAGATGCTATTGGAAGGGAAGTATTGCTGTATAAGATGTAACCAGAACAGCCCGTAGTGCAGAATGATTCTGTAGCGTGAGTCAGCATGATGTAGATGATAATAATAATAACAACAACAACAACAACAACAACAACAACAACAACAATAATAATAATACGTTTTATTTGTAATGTGCCACAAGAATAAAACATCAAATCACTTAAAAACACATAGTAAAGACACGACTAGAGACAAATCAGATGAGACATATATACAGTGTTATGATTATAATGGTTTTAGAGAAGTCAGTACAGTGTTAGGATTATAATGGATAGAGAGAAGTCAGTACAGTGTTAGGATTATAATGGATAGAGAGAAGTCACTAAGTGTTAATTATAATGGTTTTAATAATAATAAGTGTTAATTATAATGGATAGAGAGAAGTCATACAGTGTTAGGATTATAATGGTTTAGAGAAGTCAGTAAGTGTTAATTATAATGGATTAAGAATAATCAGTACAGTGTTAATTATAATGGATAGAGAGAAGTCAGTACAGTGTTAGGATTATAATGGATAGAGAGAAGTCAGTACAGTGTTAGGATTATAATGGATAGAGAGAAGTCAGTACAGTGTTAGGATTATAATGGATAGAGAGAAGTCAGTACAGTGTTAGGATTATAATGGATTAGAGAAGTCAGTACAGTGTTAGGATTATAATGGATCGAGAGAAGTCACTACAGTGTTAGGATTATAATGGTTTTAGAGAAGTCAGTACAGTGTTAGGATTATAATGGATTAGAGAGAAATCAGTACAGTGTTATGATTATAATGGATAGAGAGAAGTCAGTACAGTGTTAGGATTATAATGGATTAGAGAAGTCAGTACAGTGTTAGGATTATAATGGATAGAGAGAAGTCAGTACAGTGTTAGGATTATAATGGATAGAGAGAAGTCAGTACAGTGTTAGGATTATAATGGATTAGAGAGAAATCACTACAGTGTTAGGATTATAATGGATAGAGAGAAGTCAGTACAGTGTTAGGATTATAATGGATAGAGAGAAGTCAGTACAGTGTTAGGATTATAATGGATAGAGAGAAGTCAGTACAGTGTTAGGATTATAATGGATTAGAGAAATCAGTACAGTGTTATGATTATAATGGATAGAGAGAAGTCAGTACAGTGTTAGGATTATAATGGATTAGAGAAGTCAGTACAGTGTTAGGATTATAATGGATAGAGAGAAGTCAGTACAGTGTTAGGATTATAATGGATAGAGAGAAGTCAGTACAGTGTTAGGATTATAATGGTTTTAGAGAAGTCACTACAGTGTTAGGATTATAATGGATTAGAGAGAAATCACTACAGTGTTAGGATTATAATGGATAGAGAGAAGTCAGTACAGTGTTAGGATTATAATGGATAGAGAGAAGTCAGTACAGTGTTAGGATTATAATGGATTAGAGAAATCAGTACAGTGTTAGGATTATAATGGATAGAGAGAAGTCAGTACAGTGTTAGGATTATAATGGATTAGAGAAGTCAGTACAGTGTTAGGATTATAATGGATAGAGAGAAGTCAGTACAGTGTTAGGATTATAATGGTTTTAGAGAAGTCAGTACAGTGTTAGGATTATAATGGATTAGAGAGAAGTCAGTACAGTGTTAGGATTATAATGGATTAGAGAGAAATCACTACAGTGTTAGGATTATAATGGATAGAGAGAAGTCAGTACAGTGTTAGGATTATAATGGATAGAGAGAAGTCAGTACAGTGTTAGGATTATAATGGATAGAGAGAAGTCAGTACAGTGTTAGGATTATAATGGATTAGAGAAATCAGTACAGTGTTAGGATTATAATGGATAGAGAGAAGTCAGTACAGTGTTAGGATTATAATGGATTAGAGAAGTCAGTACAGTGTTAGGATTATAATGGATTAGAGAAGTCAGTACAGTGTTAGGATTATAATGGATTAGAGAAGTCAGTACAGTGTTAGGATTATAATGGATAGAGAGAAGTCAGTACAGTGTTAGGATTATAATGGATTAGAGAAATCAGTACAGTGTTAGGATTATAATGGATAGAGAGAAATCAGTACAGTGTTAGGATTATAATGGATAGAGAGAAGTCAGTACAGTGTTAGGATTATAATGGATAGAGAGAAGTCAGTACAGTGTTAGGATTATAATGGATTAGAGAAATCAGTACAGTGTTAGGATTATAATGGATTTTAGAGAAATCAGTACAGTGTTAGATTATAATGGTTTTAGAAGTCAGTACAGTGTTAGGATTATAATGGATTAGAGATTATAATGGTTTTAGAGAAGTCACTACAGTGTTAGGATTATAATGGATTAGAGAAGTCAGTACAGTGTTAGGATTATAATGGATAATGGTTTTAGAGAAGTCAGTACAGTGTTAGGATTATAATGGATTAGAGAAATCAGTACAGTGTTAGGATTATAATGGATTAGAGAAATCAGTACAGTGTTAGGATTATAATGGATAGAGAGAAGTCAGTACAGTGTTAGGATTATAATGGTTTTAGAGAAGTCAGTGTTAGGATTATAATGGTTTTAGAGAAGTCAGTACAGTGTTAGGATTATAATGGATTTAGAGAAGTCACTACAGTGTTAGTTATAATGGATGTTAGGTGTTATTATAATGGATTAGAGGATAGAAAGTCAGTACAGTGTTAGGATTATAATGGATAGAGAGAAGTCAGTACAGTGTTAGGATTATAATGGATTAGAGAAATCAGTACAGTGTTAGGATTATAATGGATAGAGAGAAGTCAGTACAGTGTTAGGATTATAATGGATAGAGAGAAGTCAGTACAGTGTTAGGATTATAATGGATTAGAGAAGTCAGTACAGTGTTAGGATTATAATGGATTAGAGAAGTCAGTACAGTGTTAGGATTATAATGGATAGAGAGAAGTCAGTACAGTGTTAGGATTATAATGGATAGAGAGAAGTCAGTACAGTGTTAGGATTATAATGGTTTTAGAGAAGTCAGTACAGTGTTAGGATTATAATGGATTAGAGAAATCAGTACAGTGTTAGGATTATAATGGTTTTAGAGAAGTCAGTACAGTGTTAGGATTATAATGGTTTTAGAGAAGTCAGTACAGTGTTAGGATTATAATGGTTTTAGAGAAGTCACTACAGTGTTAGGATTATAATGGATTAGAGAAGCCAGTACAGTGTTAGGATTATAATGGATAGAGAGAAGTCAGTACAGTGTTAGGATTATAATGGATAGAGAGAAGTCAGTACAGTGTTAGGATTATAATGGATTAGAGAAATCAGTACAGTGTTAGGATTATAATGGATTAGAGAAGTCAGTACAGTGTTAGGATTATAATGGATTATAATGTTAGGATTATAATGGATTAGAGAAGTCAGTACAGTGTTAGGATTATAATGGATTAGAGAAGTCAGTACAGTGTTAGGATTATAATGGTTTTAGAGAAGTCAGTACAGTGTTAGGATTATAATGGATTAGAGAAGTCAGTACAGTGTTAGGATTATAATGGATTAGAGAAGTCAGTACAGTGACAGTGTTAGGATTATAATGGATAGAGAGAAGTCAGTACAGTGTTAGGATTATAATGGTTTTAGAGAAGTCAGTACAGTGTTAGGATTATAATGGTTTTAGAGAAGTCAGTACAGTGTTAGGATTATAATGGATAGAGAGAAGTCAGTACAGTGTTAGGATTATAATGGATAGAGAGAAGTCAGTACAGTGTTAGGCTTGTACTCCACAAGCCCCTCGAAACAGGTAGGTCTCATACCTGGTTTTAAAACTATCAATGCTATCGGCAGCTCCGACATGAAGGGCCAGGGTATTCCAAAGGCAAGGGGCAGCAGAGACGCTGTCCGCCCATGGTGCAAAGCCCACCAGGATGCCCGAGGTCGGAGGAGCGTAGGAAGCGGACGGGGTAGTGGGGCTGGAGGAGCTGTGAGAGGTAGGAGGGTGCAGTCATGTAGGGCCTTGAGGGTGAGCACACACCCTGGATAGGACGCTAGTCTATTGCAGGTCCTTAGCCCCTCTCCATCCATTACAGTCTGAAGGACCGTCAGAAGGGAGGTGTTTCAGTCTGAAGGACCATCAGGAGGGAGGTGTTCCAGTCTGAAGGACCATCAGAAGGGAAGTGTTCCAGTCTGAAGGACCATCAGAAGGGAGGTGTTTCAGTCTGAAGGACCATCAGAAGGGATGTGTTCCAGTCTGAAGAACCATCAGAAGGGAGGTGTTTCAGTCTGAAGGACCATCAGAAGGGAGGTGTTCCAGTCTGAAGGACCGTCAGAAGGGAGGTGTTCCAGTCTGAAGAACCATCAGAAGGGAGGTGTTTCAGTCTGAAGGACCATCAGAAGATCAGAAGGGAAGTGTTCCAGTCTGAAGGACCATCAGAAGGGAGGTGTTCCAGTCTGAAAGACCATCAGAAGGGAGGTGTTTCAGTCTGAAGGACTGTCTAAAGGGAGGTGTTCCAGTCTGAAGGACCATCAGAAGATCAGAAGGGAGGTGTTCCAGTCTGAAGGACCATCAGAAGATCAGAAGGGAAGTGTTCCAGTCTGAAGGACCATCAGAAGATCAGAAGGGAGGTGTTCCAGTCTGAAGGACCATCAGAAGGGAGGTGTTTCAGTCTGAAGGACCATCAGAAGATCAGAAGGGAAGTGTTCCAGTCTGAAGGACCATCAGAAGGGAGGTGTTCCAGTCTGAAGGACCATCAGAAGGGAGGTGTTTCAGTCTGAAGGACTGTCTAAAGGGAAGTGTTCTGGTCTCAAAGACCATCTCAGCCCACTCTCTGTCTCTCTGCGCTCATATCAACATCTTGCTAATTGTGTTTTGCATAACAACGACAAAAGGAGTTGGACCTACACCACAAACAGATCTTGGACCAGGTTAATATGAACAACAATTAACTAGGCAAGTGACTAGGCAACAGAATAGATAAGAGACGGTAGCAGCAGCGTATGTGATGAGGCAAAAGACTTGGTACAAAGTGGGTTCAGTGAAGATACAGGAGTCCGGGTAGCTTGGCTTGTGGGGTTGAAGCTGTTTAGGGTCCTCTTGGTTCCAGTTTTAGTGCATCGATACCGCTAGCCATGCAGTAGCAGAGAGAAACAGTCAATGACTTGGGTGGCTGGAGTATTTGAACATGTTTAAGGCCTTCCTCTGATGCCTGCTATAGGGGTCCTGGATGGCAGGGAGCTTGGCCCCAGTGATGTCTTTGCCTACCACCATCGTGTTGTCAGAAAACGTAATGATGGTGTTGGAGTTGTACGCGGCCACGCGGTCGTGGGTAAATAGGAAGTACAGGAGGGGACTGAGCACGAACCCCTGAGGGGCTCCCGTGTTGAGGGTTAGCGGGTTAGCGTGGCGGATGTGTTGTTGCCTACCCTCACCACCTGGGGGGCGGCCCGTCAGGAAGTCCAGGATCTAGATGCAGAGGGAGGAATTTATTCCCAGGGTCCTTAGCTTTAGTGATGAGCTTTGTGGGCACGATGGTGTTGAACGCTGAGTTGTAGTCTATGAACCACACTCTCACGTACGTCATCTGTAGATCAGTTGGGGAGGTATGTGAATTGGAGTGGGTCCAGGGTTTTGGGGATGATGTTGACGTGAACCACGACAAGCCTTTAAAAGCATTTCATGGCTACAGATGTGAATGGTACTGGGCAATAGTCATTTAGACAGGTTACCTTGTCGTTTATGGGCACAGGGACTATGATGGACTCCTAGGTATTACAGACAGGGTCAGGGAGAGGTTGAAAATGTCAGTGAAGACATTTACCAGCTAAGTATGCATCCTGTTAATCCATCTGGCGACCATCTCGCGACCTTGTGAATGTTAAGCTTTTTAAAGGTGTTACTCACAGCTACGGAGAGCGAGATCACGCGGTCGTCCTGAACAGCTGGTGTTCTCATGGTTCATTGTTGTTTGCCTTTGCCGAGCAAAGAAGACATTCAACTTTTCTGGTCGGCTTACGTCACTGGACAGTTTGCGTCTGGGTTTCCCTTTGTAATCTGTGATGCCACATCCGACGAGCGTCAGAGCCGGTGTGGTACGATTCGATCTCAGTCCTGTATTGACGATTTGCCTGTTTTAATGGCTCATTGGATGTCGTAGCGGGATTTCTTATAAGCGTCTGGATTATAGTGTCCCTTCTCCTTGAAAGCGACAGCTCTAGCCTTTACCTCAGTGTGGTTGTTCGGTCACTGTGGAGACAACGTCTACGATGCACTTATTAATGAAGCCAGTGATTGATGTGGTCCTCAGTTGTTATCAGATGAATCCCGGAACATATTCCAGTCTGTGTGAAACAGTCCTGTAGCTTAGCAACCGCTTCATCGGACCACTTCTGTATTAAGCGCGTCACTGGTAATTCCTGTTTGAATTTTTGCATGTAAGCAGGATTCAGGAGGATAGAGTTATGGTCAGATTTGCCAAATGGAGGGCGAGGGAGAGTCTTGTATGTGTTTCTGGTTTTGTAGTAAAAGTAAAAAATGATGTTATTATGGATTTCAGTTTTCCTGCGTTAAAATCACCGGCCACGGGTAGAGCCGCCTCTGGATGAGCGTTTTCCTGTTTGCTAATGGCCAAATACACCTCGCTGAGTATCGTCTTAGTGCCGACATCGGTTTCTAGTGGTAAATAGAAAGCTACGACAAATCTTGAAAAATAGTCTGCATCTTATCACGAGGCATGGTCTGCAGTATGGTCTGCAGCTTATCAAGAGGTATGGTCCTCAGTATGGTCTGCAGTGTATCATGAGGTATGGTCTGCAGTGTATCATGAGGTATGGTCTGCAGTATGGTCTGCAGTGTATCATGAGGTATGGTCTGCAGTATGGTCTGCAGTGTATCATGAGGTATGGTCTGCAGTGTATCATGAGGTATGGTCTGCAGTGTATCATGAGGTATGGTCTGCAGTGTATCATGAGGTATGGTCTGCAGTATGGTCTGCAGTGTATCATGAGGTATGGTCTGCAGCATATCATGAGGCATGGTCTGCAGTGTATCATGAGGTATGGTCTGCAGTATGGTCTGCAGTGTATCATGAGGTATGGTCTGCAGTATGGTCTGCAGTGTATCATGAGGTATGGTCTGCAGTGTATCATGAGGTATGGTCTGCAGTGTATCATGAGGTATGGTCTGCAGTGTATCATGAGGTATGGTCTGCAGTGTATCATGAGGTATGGTCTGCAGTATGGTCTGCAGTATGGTCTGCAGTGTATCATGAGGTATGGTCTGCAGCGTATCATGAGGTATGGTCTGCAGTGTATCATGAGGTATGGTCTGCAGTGTATCATGAGGTATGGTCTGCAGTATGGTCTGCAGTGTATCATGAGGTATGGTCTGCAGTATGGTCTGCAGCGTATCATGAGGTATGGTCTGCAGTGTATCATGAGGTATGGTCTGCAGTATGGTCTGCAGTATGGTCTGCAGTGTATCATGAGGTATGGTCTGCAGTGTATCATGAGGTATGGTCTGCAGTATGGTCTGCAGTGTATCATGAGGTATGGTCTGCAGTATGGTCTGCAGTATGGTCTGCAGTGTATCATGAGGTATGGTCTGCAGTGTATCATGAGGTATGGTCTGCAGTGTATCATGAGGTATGGTCTGCAGTGTATCATGAGGTATGGTCTGCAGTGTATCATGAGGTATGGTCTGCAGTATGGTCTGCAGTATGGTCTGCAGTGTATCATGAGGTATGGTCTGCAGTATGGTCTGCAGTATGGTCTGCAGTATGGTCTGCAGCGTATCATGAGGTATTCTAACTCAGGCGATGGTCTGCAAAAGGTATGGTCTGCATGGTCTGACACTTCTGCAGTGTAACATTAGAGGTATGGTCTGCAGTGCACTGCAGCTTCTGCAGTGTAATGAGGTACTGCAGTCTGCAGTAAAACACCTGCTCTGCAGCTGCAGCGTATCATGAAAACACCAAAAATGTGACACTTCCTTAACATTAGAGATTGTGCACCAGCTTCTGTTAAAACTTCTCTTAAAACACCTGCTCCCTTAAAACACCTGCTCCCTTAAAACACCTGCTCCCTTAAAACACCTGCTCCCTTAAAACACCTGCTCCCTTAAAACACCTGCTCCCTTAAAACACCTGCTCCCTTAAAACACCTCCTCCCTTAAAACAACTGCTCCCTTAAAACACCTGCTCATCTGGTCTCCACGATGCATGGAGAAGCCCACCAGATTATACAGTACCCGTCAAATGTTTGGACACATTCTTGAGTTTTTCTTTATTTGTACTATTTTCTACATTGTCGTATAATAGTGAAGACATCAACACTGTGAAATAAACACATATGGAATCATGTAGTAACCAAAAAAATAATAAATAAAATAATAAAATAAATAAATAAAATAATAAAAATAATAAATAAAATAATAAAATAAATAAATAAAATAATAAAAATAATAAATAAAATAATAAAATAAATAAATAAAATAATAAAATAAATAAATAAAATAATAAAAATAATAAATAAAATAATAAAATAAATAAATAAAATAATAAAATAAATAAATAAAATAATAAAATAAATAAATAAAATAATAAAAATAATAAATAAAATAATAAAATAAATAAATAAAATAATAAAATAAATAAATAAAATAATAAAAATAATAAATAAAATAATAAAATAAATAAATAAAATAATAAAATAAATAAATAAAATAATAAAATAAATAAAAAAATAATAAAAATAATAAATAAAATAATAAAATAAATAAATAAAATAATAAAATAAATAAATAAAATAATAAAATAAATAAATAAAATAATAAAAATAAATAAATAAAATAATAAAATAAATAAATAAAATAATAAACAAATCAAATTATGTTTTATATTTGAGCTTCTTCAAAGTAACCACCCTTCGCCTTGATGACGGCTTTGCACCCTCTTGGCATTCTCTCAACCAGATTCATCCCTTCGCCTTTAAAAAAACACACACACAAAACTTCAGCGCCATCAAAACTCACTGACTGCAGCAGCACTGTGAGTCATAACACAAACTCTGTGAGTCATAACACTAACGCCATCACAGTCGTATTTCTGGCAACACTATCTGACTCATTCAGTACATACAGACCCCAGAGCCCTGGCTGGATGAAACACACCTAACCAATCTGGTCAGATCTTTTAACCACCTAACTGGGAAATCAAACTACGTCTTCTCCCAGCCAACCAATCAAAACCACGTCAAACCTTTATTCATTATTAACCACCTAGCTAGCCAATCAAATCTCCTCGGAGTCACAGGTAACCAATCAAACCACGTCAAACCTTTATTCATTATTAACCACCTAGCTAGCCAATCAAATCTCCTTGGAGTCACAGGTAATCCTAGGTTGAATCCATAATCACTGGACAATGTAATGGATGTTATTAACACATACAGCACTTTCCATCAGGTGTCAGAAGTCCGCTTGACATTTTATAGGGGTGACTCACCTCAATCATAACAAATCTGTACTTAATAAATAATTCAATTAAAATCTATACTAGTGTAGCCACCGACATCCCTAACATAGATCATACCACTTTTAAACACTTTTAAGAAGAAATAGCGTGATAATTTGTCTACAGAAGAACATTCTGTGCGTATCAAGGATGATGGGTAAAGGTTTTATAAATCACAGGAGAACGTTCTGGCTGGAGCCCCTCTAGTGCTGTAGTCAGCAGATCCTGAGTTATGAAAACAGTCCTGGCTGGCAGTTTCTCCTAAGGAAGAGAAGAGAGGATGATAGATAGAGGTTGGGGAGGTGGGAACTTCTGAGACCCCGATCCAGCCTCACCTGTGTGTGTGTGTGTGTGTGTGTGTGTGTGTGTGTGTGTGTGTGTGTGTGTGTGTGTGTGTGTGTGTGTGTGTGTGTGTGTGTGAATAAGGACACAATGTTTGTTGAGCAGCACTGACCCCACACTCCTCTGACTCACTCTACAAATGAAAGGATGTGTGTGGGAGAAGTCAGGATTGTACAGGAGGAGGGAGGGGAGGAGGAGGAGGAGGAGGGAGGGAGGGAGGAGGAGAGGAGAGGAGGAGGAGGGAGGAGGAGGAGAGGAGGAGAGGAGGAGGAGGAGGAGGGGAGGAGAGGAGGGGAGGAGGGGAGGAGGAGGGGAGGAGAGGGGAGGAGGGGAGGAGGAGGAGGAGGAGGAGGAGGAGGAGGGAGGAGGAGGGGAGGAGGGGAGGAGGGGGTGGAGGAGAGGAGGAGAGGAGGAGGGGAGGAGGGGAGGAGGAGGGGAGGAGGGGGAGGAGAGGAGGAGGGGAGGAGGGGAGGAGGGGAGGAGGAGGAGGAGGAGAGGAGGAGAGAGGAGGAGGGGAGGAGAGGGAGGGAGGGGAGGAGGAGGAGGAGGAGGGGAGGAGAGGAGGAGGGGAGGAGGGGAGGAGGAGAGGAGGAGGGAGGAGAGGAGGAGGAGAGGGAGGGAGGAGGGAGGAGAGGAGGGGAGGAGGGGAGGAGAGGAGAGGAGAGGAGGAGAGGAGGAGGGGGAGGAGGGAGGAGAGGAGGGGAGGGGAGGGGAGGGAGGAGGAGGAGGAGGAGGGAGGGAGGAGAGGAGGAGAGGAGGAGAGGGGAGGGAGGAGAGGAGGAGGAGGGAGGGAGGAGGGGAGGAGAGGAGGAGAGGAGGAGAGGAGGAGAGGAGGAGGGGAGAGGAGGAGGAGGAGGAGGAGAGGGAGGAGAGGAGGAGAGGAGGAGGAGAGGGGAGAGGAGGAGAGGAGGAGAGGAGGAGGGGAGGAGAGGAGGAGAGGAGGAGGGGAGGAGAGGAGGAGAGGAGGAGGAGGGGGGTGGAGGAGAGGGAGGAGAGGAGGAGGGGAGGAGGGGTGGAGGAGAGGAGGAGAGGAGGAGAGGAGGAGGGGACAGGACAGGCAATTAGAGGAGAGAAGGAGGGGTGGAGGAGAGGAGGAGGGGAAAGGAGGGTAAAGAAGGAGGAGGGGTGGAAGAGAGAGATGAGGACGGGAGGAGAGGAGGAGATGATGAGAGGAGGGTAAAGGAGGGGGAGGAGGAGGGGGAGGAGAGTAGAGGAGTGGAAAATGGGGGGAGGGGAGGAAGAGAGGAGATGAGGAGAGGAAAGGAGGGTAAAGAAGGAGGAGGGGAGGAAGAGAGGAGATGAGGCGGAGGAGAGGAGGTGAGGGTAAAGGAGGAAGAGGGATGGAAAAGAGGAGTGGAGAAGAGTATAGGAGGGGAAGACAGGAGGAGGGGAGGAAGAGAGGAGATGAGGGTAAAGGAGGAGGAGGGGTGGAAGAGAGGAGGGGGGATGGGGGCTGGAGAGTTCGATAGGAAAAGAGGAGAGGAAGGGAGGGGCGATGGGAAAAACTAGTTTAAAGCCTGTCATTAAAGTGAGAGCTCTTCTTCCACACGTAGGTTGACCTCTCAAAAGGTTTCTAACCTCAAGGGTCGTTCCTGGTTAAATAAAGGTTCAATAAAATAAGCTACTGAGCAACTGTCTCATTGTCAACATATATGATTACGTTTAACGACAAAAACATATATATTAGCGTTAGCATTAGCCACCTAGCTAACGTTAGCCAGAACAAATTGGAATTCGTAAAAATATCATACATTTTGCAAATTCGTTAACATTTAGCAAACATTTAGCAACATATTGTATGAAATGGATGATGGACATGAATATAAAATGAATAGATACATTCTTAGAGAGAAAAAATACTTCCAAAACAGTTCTTCGGCTGTCCCCATAGGAGAACCATTTTTGGTTCCAGGTAGAGAACCCTTTTGGGTTCCACGTAGAACCCTTTGTGGAAAGTGTTCCACATTAAATCCTAAAGAGTTCTACATGGAACCAAAAAGGGTTCTTCAAAGTGAAATAGATAATAAACAGAAGTTCAATAAACAATCAAATTGAACAGTAAACATTAAACATTACACTCACAAAAGTTCCAACGGAATAGAGACATTTAAAATGTCATATTATGTGCAAATGGTTACAGAACAAATGGGAAAATAAATTAGCATAAATATGGGTTGTATTTACAATGGTGTTTGTTCTTCACTGGTTGCCCTTTTCTTGTGGCAACAGGTCACACATCTTGCTGCTGTGATGGACCACTGTGGTATTTCACCCAGTAGATATCCGAGTTTATCAAAATTGTTTTCTAATTCTTTGTGGGTCTGTGTAATCTGAGGGAAATATGTGTCTCTAATATTGTCATACATTGGGCAGGAGGTTAGGAAGTGCAGCTCAGTTTCCACCTCATTTTGTGGGCAGAGTGCACAAGTAATTATCTTTTTGTTTTCTCATGATTCGATTTGGTCTAATTTTGTGACTGTCATGGGGCTCTGTTGGGGTCTGTTTGTTTGTGAACAGAGCTCCAGGACCAGACCTCACAACCATAAAGGGCAATGAGTTCTACAACTGATTCAAGTATTTTTTACCCAGATCCTGTCGAATTTTATGTTCCTTTTGATGGCATAGAAGGCTCTTCTTGTCTTGTCTCTCTCTCTCTGTCTCTCTCTCTGTCTCTCTGTCTCTGTCTCTGTCTCTCTCTCTCTCTCTCTGTCTCTCTCTGTCTCGCTCGGTCTCTCTCTCTCTCTCTCTCTCTCTCTGTCTCTCTCTCTATCACTCTCTCTCTTACTCTCTCAGTCATTGTCTGCTGCCCGTGGCGTGGAGGGACAAGGTCTGGATGCCACAAGAGGCGGGGTTAGGCGTCTCCGCAGAGACCTCCGTGATTCACTGCCGTACGAGGCCGGGATGATGTCCTATCCTGGCGAGTCGGCTGACGTCTTAACCCGGCGGGGGGGTAACGAGCTGCTCTATCAACCAGAGGAGTGGAGGGGGCAGGGCTTAGGACAGGCTCTGCAGCAATTGGTGGAGAACGACCAGAGGCGGGAGCAAGAAACAGCATACTTGGCCGGGTTGCTCCGCCTCCTCAGTGAAGTTGATGTCCAGGGGCCCGGAGAGGAGGGCGGTGAGGAGATCCAGGGGCCAGGGGACTTCCAGGTGCCCTATCCCCCAGACTACGATGAGACAGAGCAGGGGATGAGAATGGGAAAGTCCCAGGCTGCAGCTTCATGGCAGGGCCTACTGGACCCCCAGCTCACCCAGGCTCTGCTCAACAGATACAGGCAGGAGAGGCTGCAGCAGCAGGCCGGGTTACCAGGACTACCAGCCGCCATCAACAGGCTTGAAACAGGCAGCCAGGACCGAGACGAGGAGGCTCTGAGGTAAGGAGAGAGAGAACGGAGAGCGAATGGAGAGAGAGATGGGGGCAGAGAGTGAGGAGAGAGGGGTGGGGGGGGCAGAGAGAGAGGAAGAGAGGAGAAAGGGGGGCAGAGAGAGAGAGAGAGAGATGGGAGCAGAGAGTGAGGAGAGAGGGGTGGGGGGCAGAGAGAGAGGAGAGAGGGGGGGGGGGCAGAGAGAGAGGAGAGGGGGGGGCAGAGAGAGAGGAAGAGAGGAGAAAGGGGGCAGAGAGAGGAAAGAGAAGAGAAACATTAAAGAGAGAGAGATGAGAGAGAGGTGAGGGGCAGAGAGAGAGAGGAAGAGGACAGAGAGAGGGGGCAGAGAGAGGTTAGAGAGAGAAGAGAGGGGGCAGAGAGAGAAGAGAGAGAGAGAGGGGGCAGAGAGAGAGAGGAGAGATGGGGCAGAGAGTGAGGAGGAGAGGGATGGGGGACAGAGAGAGAGAGAAAGGAGGAGGGGGCAGAGAGAGAGATGAAGAGAGGAGAGAGGAGGGGGCAGAGAGATATCGAGAGGAAGAGATGAGAGAGAGGGGGGCAGAGAGAGAGAGGAGGAAGAGATGAGAGAGAGAGGGGGCAGAGAGAGAGAGGAAGAGATGAGAGAGAGAGAGGGGGCAGAGAGAGAAGGAAGAGATGAGAGAGAGAGGGGGAGATAGAGAGGAAGAGATGAGAGAGGGGGGCAGAGAGAGAGAGAGGAAGAGATGAGAGAGAGGGGCAGAGAGAGAGAGAAGAGATGAGAGAGAGAGGGGGCAGAGAGGGAAGAGAGGAAGAGATGAGAGAGAGAGGGGCAGAGAGAGAGAGAGGAAGAGATGAGAGAGAGGGGGCAGAGAGAGAGAGAAGAGATCTTCTAGAGAGGGGGAGAGAGAGGAAGAGATGAGAGAGAGGGGGGGCAGAGAGAGAGAGGAAGAGATGAGAGAGAGAGGGGGCAGAGAGAGAGAGGAAGAGATGAGAGAGAGAGGGGGGCAGAGATAGAGAGGAAGAGATGAGAGAGGGGGGCAGAGAGAGAGAGGAAGAGATGAGAGAGAGGGGGGCAGAGAGAGAGAGAAGAGAGAGAGAGAGAGGGGGCAGAGAGAGAGAGGAAGAGATGAGAGAGAGGGGGCAGAGAGAGAGAGGAAGAGATGAGAGAGAGAGGGGGCAAAGAGAGGAAGAGAGAGAGAGAGAGGGAGAGAGAGAGAGGAAGAGATGAGAGAGAGAGGGGGGCAGAGAGAGAGGAAAGATGAGAGAGAGGGGGGGCAGAGAGAGAGAGGAAAAGATGAGAGAGAGAGGGGGCAGAGAGAGAGGGAAGAGATGAGAGAGAGGGGGGCAGAGAGAGAGAGGAAGAGATGAGAGAGAGGGGGGGCAGAGAGAGAGAGAGCAAGAGATGAGAGAGAGAGGGGCAGAGAGAGAAGGAAGAGATGAGAGAGAGAGGGGGCAGAGAGAGAGAGGAAGAGATGAGAGAGAGAGGGCAGAGAGAGAGAGAAGAGATGAGAGAGAGAGGGGGCAGAGAGAGAGAGGAAGAGATGAGAGAGAGAGGGGGCAGAGAGAGAGAGAAGAGATGAGAGAGAGAGGGGGCAGAGAGAGAGAGAGATGAGAGAGAGAGGGGGGCAGAGAGAGAGGAAGAGATGAGAGAGAGGGGCAGAGAGAGAGGAAAGAGAGAGAGAGAGAGAGGGGCAAAGAGAGAGAGGAGAGATGAGAGAGAGGGGGCAGAGAGAGAGGGAAGAGATGAGAGAGAGGGGCAGAGAGAGAAGAAGATGAGAGAGAGAGGGGGCAGAGAGAGAGAGAAGAGATGAGAGAGAGAGGGGGGCAGAGATAGAGAGGAAGAGATGAGAGAGGGGCAGAGAGAGAGGGAAGAGATGAGAGAGAGGGGGCAGAGAGAGAGAAGATGAGAGAGAGAGGGGGCAGAGAAAGAGAGAGGAAGAGATGAGAGAGAGAGAGAAGAGATGAGAGAGAGAGGGGGGCAGAGAGAGAGAGGAAGAGATGAGAGAGAGGGCAGAGAGAGAGAGGGAGAGAGAGAGGGGGGCAGAGATAGAGAGAAGAGATGAGAGAGGGGGCAGAGAGAGAGAGAGAAAGAGATGAGAGAGAGGGGGCAGAGAGAGAGAGAGGAAGAGAGAGAGAGGGGGCAGAGAGAGAGAGGAAGAGATGAGAGAGAGAGGGGGGCAGAGAGAGAGAGGAGAAGAGAGAGAGAGGGCAGAGAGAGAGAGATGAAGAGAGGAGAGAGAGGGGGCAGAGAGAGCGAGAGGAAGAGATGAGAGAGAGAGGGGGCAGAGAGAGAGAGGAAGAGATGAGAGAGAGAGAGGGGGCAGAGAGAGAGAGGAAGAGATGAGAGAGAGGGGGCAGAGATAGAGAGGAAGAGATGAGAGAGGGGGGGCAGAGAGAGAGAAGAAGAGATGAGAGAGAGAGGGGGAGAGAGAGGAAGAGATGAGAGAGAGAGGGGGCAGAGAGAGAGAGGGAAGAGATGAGAGGGGCAGAGAGAAGAGAGATGAGAGAGAGAGGGGGGAGAGAGAGAGAGGAAGAGATGAGAGAGAGAGGGGGCAGAGAGAGAGAGGAAGAGATGAGAGAGAGAGGGGCAGAGAGAGAGAGGAAGAGATGAGAGAGAGAGAGAGAGAGAGGAAGAGAGAGAGAGAGAGGGGGCAGAGATAGAGAGGAAGAGATGAGAGGGGGGAGAGAGAGAGGAAGAGATGAGAGAGAGAGGGGGCAGAGAGAGAGAGAAGAGATGAGAGAGGAGGGGGCAGAGAGAGAGAGAAAGAGATGAGAGAGAGGGGGGCAGAGAGAGAGAGAAAGATGAGAGAGAGAGGGGGGCAGAGAGAGAGAGGAAGAGATGAGAGAGAGAGGGGGCAGAGAGAGAGAGGAAGAGATGAGAGAGAGAGGGGGCAGAGAGAGAGAGGAAAAGATGAGAGAGAGGGGGGCAGAGAGAGAGAGAGGAAAAGATGAGAGAGAGAGGGGGAGAGAGAGAGGAAGAGATGAGAGAGAGAGGGGGCAGAGAGAGAGAGGAAGAGATGAGAGAGAGGGGGCAGAGAGAGAGGAAAGAGATGAGAGAGAGAGAGGGCAGAGAGAGAGAGGAAGAGATGAGAGAGAGAGGGGGCAGAGAGAGATGAGAGAGAGAGGGGCAGAGAGAGAGAGAGGAAGAGATGAGAGAGAGAGGGGCAAAGAGAGAGAGGAAGAGATGAGAGAGAGAGGGGGCAGAGAGAGAGAGGAAGAGATGAGAGAGAGGGGGGGCAGAGAGAGAGAGGAAGAGATGAGAGAGAGAGGGGGCAGAGAGAGAGAGGAAGAGATGAGAGAGAGAGGGGCAGAGATAGAGAGGAAGAGATGAGAGAGGGGGCAGAGAGAGAGAGGAAGAGATGAGAGAGAGAGGGGGCAGATAGAGAGAGAAGAGATGAGAGAGAGAGGGGGCAGAGATAGAGAGGAAGAGATGAGAGAGGGGGCAGAGAGAGAGAGAGGAAGAGATGAGAGAGAGAGGGGGCAGAGAGAGAGAGAAGAGATGAGAGAGAGAGGGGGCAGAGAGAGAGAGGAAGAGATGAGAGAGAGGGGGGGCAGAGATAGAGAGGAAGAGATGAGAGAGGGGGGCAGAGAGAGAGGGAAGAGATGAGAGAGAGAGGGGGCAGAGAGAGAGGAGAAGAGATGAGAGAGAGAGGGGGGAGAGAGAGAGAGGAAGAGATGAGAGAGAGA
>NC_088415.1:4474694-4579694 GCF_034236695.1 Oncorhynchus nerka | reverse complement strand
ATATACATCTCTATGGTAACGTCACAGACCGGTCTCTGTGTTATAATATACATCTCTATGGTAACGTCACAGACCGGTCTCTGTGTTATAATATACATCTCTATGGTAACGTCACAGACCAGTCTCTGTGTTATAATATACATCTCTATGGTAACGTCACAGACCGGTCTCTGTGTTATAATATACATCTCTATGGTAACGTCACAGACCAGTCTCTGTGTTATAATATACATCTCCATGGTAACGTCACAGACCGGTCTCTGTGTTATAATATACATCTCTATGGTAACGTCACAGACCGGTCTCTGTGTTATAATATACATCTCTATGGTAACGTCACAGACCGGTCTCTGTGTTATAATATACATCTCTATGGTAACGTCACAGACCAGTCTCTGTGTTATAATATACATCTCTATGGTAACGTCACAGACCAGTCTCTGTGTTATAATATACATCTCCATGGTAACGTCACAGACCGGTCTCTGTGTTATAATATACATCTCTATGGTAACGTCACAGACCAGTCTCTGTGTTATAATATACATCTCTATGGTAACGTCACAGACCGGTCTCTGTGTTATAATATACATCTCTATGGTAACGTCACAGACCAGTCTCTGTGTTATAATATACATCTCCATGGTAACGTCACAGACCGGTCTCTGTGTTATAATATACATCTCTATGGTAACGTCACAGACCAGTCTCTGTGTTATAATATACATCTCTATGGTAACAACGTCACAGACCGGTCTCTGTGTTATAATATACATCTCTATGGTAACGTCACAGACCAGTCTCTGTGTTATAATATACATCTCTATGGTAACGTCACAGACCAGTCTCTGTGTTATAATATACATCTCCATGGTAACGTCACAGACCGGTCTCTGTGTTATAATATACACCTCTATGGTAACGTCACAGACCGGTCTCTGTGTTATAATGTAAATCTCTATGGTAATGTCACAGACCGGTCTCTGTGTTATAATATACATCTCTATGGTAACGTCACAGACCAGTCTCTGTGTTATAATATACATCTCTATGGTAACGTCACAGACCGGTCTCTGTGTTATAATATACATCTCTATGGTAACGTCACAGACCAGTCTCTGTGTTATAATATACATCTCTATGGTAACGTCACAGACCAGTCTCTGTGTTATAATATACATCTCTATGGTAACGTCACAGACCAGTCTCTGTGTTATAATATACATCTCTATGGTAACGTCACAGACCGGTCTCTGTGTTATAATGTAAATCTCTATGGTAACGTCACAGACCGGTCTCTGTGTTATAATGTAAATCTCTATGGTAACGTCACAGACCGGTCTCTGTGTTATAATGTAAATCTCTATGGTAACAACGTCACAGACCGGTCTCTGTGTTATAATATACATCTCCATGGTAACGTCACCGACCGGGCTCTGTGTTAAAATATACATCTCCATGGTAACGTCACAGACCGGTCTCTGTGTTATAATATACATCTCTATGGTAACGTCACCGACCGGTCTCTGTGTTATAATATACATCTCTATGGTAACGTCACAGACAGGAAGAGGTATGCACAAGGGTCACGCCTGACCCAACACGTTGAATACCTTTATCGCGTCATTGCCTGTCAATCGTCAAGACAACGGTAACTCACCATGGCACTTGTTATTTGAAGTATGGTTGCTAATGAGATGACTCTCTCTCTCTCTCTGTGAATTTCTCTGTGATCGATAGGAAAGGTTCGGTCTGCAGAACGGATGGTAATGGATATCTGTTATCGCTAACTCATCCTGATTGTGTTGCTTTGGCAACTCATCTTGGCTCGCTACCATGGCTACAGCATCTCTAATAACATATCCTAGCTTTGCTACTGTGTCTTGTTTCGGATAGTCGTTCTTCATATATAATGGGTATTCCACTTCTCTCCCACTTCTGCTTTGCCAGTGGGTTGAGGTACAGTACTGCCCATGAAAAAGACACTGTATACTGGATGTGAAACTGACAACTCCACACCCCACACCCCCCCAACCTTCCCTCCCTCCACACCCCACCTCCCCAACCTTCCCTCCCTCCACTCCCCACCTCCCCAACCTTCCTTCCTCCACACCCCCCTCCCCCACCTCCTTCCCTCCCTCCACACCCCACCTCCCCAACCTTCCTTCCCTCCACACCCCACCTCCCCACCTTCCCCCTCCACACCCCCTCCTCCAACCTTCCTCCCTCCACACCCCACCTCCCCAACCTTCCTTCCCCCACACCCCACCTCCCCAACCTTCCCTCCTCCACCCCCACCTCCCCAACCTTCCTCCCTCCACTCCCCACCCCCAACCTTCCCCCCTCCACTCCCCACCTCCCCCCTTCCTCCCTCCACACCCCACCTCCCCCAGCCTTCCCTCCCTCCACACCCCACCTCCCCAGCCTTCCCTCCCTCCACACCCCACCTCCCCCAGCCTTCCTCCCTCCACACCCCACCTCCCCCAGTCTTTCTCATGACTTTACTATGTTTGTGGAGATGAACTGTGTTTCCGATTATTGTTGTGGCTTTGCCAATTTGTGCTATTAAAAATCTTGTACAAAAATGCATATCTGGTGCACTATATTTTATCGCAAAAGTGGATCACAGTAATAAAATTCTATGTGAAAACATGATTTCTCTGTCTATTGCTTTCCGGGGTCAAATAAGTTTGAATATTGAATGTTGCAGAACAGACAACACAAAAACACATGTAGTATATGTCCCATATTTCCTGTTTACTGTAAACAGGACTAGATTAAGACATTAATGGTGATTCAATGCTGCAGAAATGATTTGGCACCCTTCCCCAGATCTGTGCCTCGACACAATCCTGTCTCTGAGCTCTACGGACAATTCCTTCAACCTCATGTCTTGGTTTTTGCTCTGACATGCACTGTCAACATGTGGGACCTTTTATATAGACAGGGTGTGTGCCTTTCCAAATCATGTCCAATCAATTGAATTTACCACAGGTGGAATCCCATCAGGAAACATCTCAAGGATGATCAATGGAAACAGGATGAGCTCATTTTCGAGTCTCATATGCCAAAGGGTCTGAATACTTATGTAAATAAGGTATCCGTTTTTAATTTTAATACATTCGCTAAAATTTCGAAAACGCTGTTTTCACTTTGTCATGATGGGGTATTGTGATGTCATGATGGGGTATTGTGATGTCATGATGGGGTATTGTGATGTCATGATGGGGTATTGTGATGTCATTATGGGGTATCGTGTGTAGATTCATGAGGGGATATTTTTGTTTAATCCATTTTAGAATAAGGCTGTAACGCAACAAAACGGGGAAAAATTCAAGGGGTCTGAATACGAAATCACGAACCAAATGCACTATATCATTGTGTAGCATAATATTTTTAAAAATAAAATTAAAAAAAAAATATTGACATAAATAACTATAAAAATCTAACTGCAATGCGTGCTGGGAAATATGATAATGATGGGCGTGGTCAGACCAGCTTGACCAGCATCAGACCAGTTTGAAAATGTATGCTGGTATATGCTTTTTTTTCAGCAGGGTGTCCTATATCTCTACGTGTAACCATCTTTCCTCCTGCTTTAGTCTAGCACCAGCAGACTCTCAATGATGTAAAACTTCAAGGAGATCATTTGTCCTCCATCTCAGGGAATAGAACACATCAGCGAGGCTACTATTGCCAGGTGACCATTTCCATGCAGGGACATTACGTAACCAGGATATGCATGGTGATATAACACTGAAGGGGAGGAGTTGTTCTTCTAGCTTGTTTAGTTACCCAATGAAGGTAGATATAGGAGGACATGATGGGAGGAGTCAGAGAGGAGAAAATGGAGGAGAAGATTGCAGAAGAGAACAGGAAAGATAATAACGAGATAGATGAAAATATTGAGGGGAGAGTTGAAAAATGGAGAGATGGAGAGACAGAGAGAGGGAGAGAGAGAGAAAGAAAGAGAGAGAGAGAAAGAGAGAGGGGGAGAGCGAGAGAAAGAGAGAGAGAGAGAGAAAGAGCGAGAGAGAGAGAGATGGAGAGACAGAGAGAGGGAGAGAGAGAGAAAGAAAGAGAGAGAGAGAAAGAGAGAGGGGGAGAGAGAGAGAGAGAGAGAGAGAGAGAGCGAGAGAGAGAGAGAGGGGGGGGGATTGAGAGGAAGAGAGAGAGAGAGGGGGAGAGAAAGAGAGAGAGAGAGAGAGCATGAGCAAGAGAGAGAGAGAGAGGGAAGAAGAGAGTCAGCTGATTAAATATTCATAAAAATTCCCCAAAACTCTAAACAACAAACAGTGCAAAAACATTGGTTATATAGAACTTCAAATAAATAAAGAGATGAATACAACATACTGGAGGGCCTATCGTATCACCCAGAGAGAGGAAGTGACTGAGAAGACTCACCTGTATATTCATTACCCAGAATGAGATCCAGCCAGTCTATGCAGACAGCAGAATCCCAGTCACTGTAGCAGGAAGACAAGAAACAAGAGGGTTGTTACGGTCTGAAGGGACAGGTGTCTGTTCATTATCATTAGTAACCAACATTAGACAAGAGGGTTGTTACGGTCTGAAGGGACAGGTGTCTGTTCATTATCATTAGTAACCAACATTAGACAAGAGGGTTGTTACGGTCTGAAGGGACAGGTGTCTGTTCATTATCATTAGTAACCAACATTAGACAAGAGGTCGACCATCCTCCTGGATAGTACTGGTAAGCTGGTCCTCAGAAACTTGGTTAGCTGAAGCAGGTCGACCATCCTCCTGGATAGTACTGGCAAGTTGGTCCTCAGAACCTTGGTTAGCTGAAGCAGGTCGACCATCCTCCTGGATAGTACTGGCAAGCTGGTCCTCAGGACCTTGGTTAGCTGAAGCAGGTCGACCATCCTCCTGGATAGTACTGGCAAGCTGGTCCTCAGGACCTTGGTTAGCTGAAGCAGGTCGACCATCCTCCTGGATAGTACTGGCAAGCTGGTCCTCAGGACCTTGGTTAGCTGAAGCAGGTCGACCATCCTCCTGGATAGTAATGGCAAGCTGGTCCTCAGGACCTTGGTTAGCTGAAGCAGGTTGACCATCCTCCTGGATAGTACTGGCAAGTTGGTCCTCAGGACCTTGGTTAGATGAAGCAGGTCGACCATCCTCCTGGATAGTACTGGCAAGCTGGTCCTCAGGACCTTGGTTAGCTGAAGCAGGTCGCATCTCCTCTTAGCAGTTAGAGCAGGGCTGAAACAGTTAGAGCAGGGCTGAAACAGTTAGAGCAGGGCTGAAACAGTTAGAGCAGGGCTGAAACAGTTAGAGCAGGGCTGAAACAGTTAGAGCAGGGCTGAAACAGGGCTGAAGCACCAAGCATCTCTCCACCCTTGTTTAGTAACAGATATTTCATTTAGCAGATGTTAATATCCAAAGCCAGTCATGCATGCAAACGTGTTTCGTATGGGTGGCCCCAGCAGGAGCCAAACCCACAATCCTTTGCATTGCAAGCAGCTCTACTAACTGAGCCACAAAAATAATGCATTGTATTTGTGCTTATTAAAGTAACACTTACAGAGTAGAATGGTGTTTAAAACATCCTCTACATTCTAATAAAGTGTTTGTCTTTACATTGCTATTACAATCATGCCCTGGCCTAGCACCCCATGAAAGGTCATGCCCTGGCCTAGCACCCCATGAAAGGTCATGCCCTGGCCTAGCACCCCATGAAAGGTCATGCCCTTGCCTAGCACCCCATGAAAGGTCATGCCCTTGCCTAGCACCCCATGAAAGGTCATGCCCTGGCCTAGCACCCCATGAAAGGTCATGCCCTGGCCTAGCACCCCATGAAAGGTCATGCCCTTGCCTAGCACCCCATGAAAGGTCATGCCCTGGCCTAGCACCCCATGAAAGGTCCTGCCCTGGCCTAGAACCCCATGAAAGGTCCTGCCCTGGCCTAGCACCCCATGAAAGGTCATGCCCTGGCCTAGCACCCCATGAAAGGTAGTGTCCTGGCCTAGCACCACATGAAAGGTCTTGCCCTGGCTTAGAACCCCATGAAAGGTCATGCCCTGGCCTAGCACCCCATGAAAGGTCATGCCCTGGCCTAGCACCCCATGAAAGGTCATGCCCTGGCCTAGCACCCCATGAAATGTCATACCCTGGCCTAGCACCCCATGAAAGGTAGTGTCCTGGCCTAGCAGTGTCCTGGCCTAGCACCCCATGAAAGGTCATGTCCTGGCCTAGCACCCCTTGAAAGGTAGTGTCCTGGCCTAGCACCCCATGAAAGGTCATGCCCTGGCCTAGCACCCCATGAAAGGTCATGCCCTGGCTTAGCACCCCATGAAAGGTCATGCCCTGGCCTAGCACCCCATGAAAGGTCATGTCCTGGCTTAGCACCCCATGAAAGGTCATGCCCTGGCCTAGCACCCCATGAAAGGTCATGTCCTGGCCTAGCACCCCATGAAAGGTCATGCCCTGGCCTAGCACCCCATGAAAGGTAGTGTCCTGTCCTAGCAGTGTCCTGATCTAGCACCCCATGAAATGTAGTGTCCTGGCCTAGCAGTGTCCTGGCCTAGCACCCCATGAAAGGTAGTGTCCTGGCCTAGCACCCCATGAAAGGTCACGCCCTGGCCTAGCACACCATGAAAGGTCATGTCCTGGCCTAGCAGTGTCCTGGCCCACTCTGAAATATAGTTTACCAAGCTCTCAATGAACTCACATTGGAAGTTAAGGTCCAATCAACTACCTCTTTAGCTAACTAAAGTTAATTCCATAATGATCCATTATTATATCTAAATCTGAAATATCATAGACGACACAAATTACAAGAAGAGATCACTCTGGAGAATGTTTCACGGGAGAATGAGGCAGGTCTGTTGCCAAAAATACATTCTTACCCACTTCTTTTTAGCTATATTTTTGCAAAAATGTAGCTCCTACCACTACATGTCAAAGTAAGTAACTACTGAAAACCCTTCCTAGATTAGAACCCTATCTAGATTAGAACCCTACCTAGATTAAAACCCTACCTAGATTAGAACCCTACCTAGAATTAAAACCCTACCAAGATTAGAACCCTACCTAGATTAGAACCCTACCTAGATTAGAACCCTACCTAGAATATAGTTTTACCTAGATTAGAACCCTACCTAGAATAGAGTTTTACCTAGATTAGAACCCTACCTAGATTAGAACCTTACCTAGATTAGAACCCTACCTAGATTAGAACCCTACCTAGAATATAGTTTTACCTAGATTAGAACCCTACCTAGAATAGAGTTTTACCTAGATTAGAACCCTACCTAGATTAGAACCTTACCTAGATTAGAACCCTACCTAGATTAGAACCTTACCTAGATTAGAACCCTACCTAGATTAGAACCCTACCTAGTTTAAAAGGCTGTTAATTAGTCAAGATCATAATGGATTTGCCACTTCCTCAACTAGCTGACTGAAACAAACCACCTACCGCGAACAGTCCCAGGGTCCCTCCCTGATAGTGAACCTCTCTGGTGCACACTCAGGAGGGCTATAGGAGGATGTCAGACGGTACACAGACTAGAGACCCACTGCTACAGATAAACTCTGTCTGGTGGAGATGAGCTGCCTCAGTGGTGTGTGTGTGTGTGTGTGTGTGTGTGTGTGTGTGTGTGTGTGTGTGTGTGTGGGGGGGTGTTGCCATGGGTACTGGAGGACGACGGCAAACAACTGCATCAGTGTAAACTATGTCTGGTACAGCCTTGCCACCGCGTTACCATAACTACTGGAGAGGTGGGAGATTGAGGGGGTGGGGGAGAGCAGATAGAGTCTGGGAGGGAGGGAGGGAGGGAGGGAGGGAGGGGAAGCAGAGAGAGACAGGGAGGGAGGGAGGGAGGGAGGGAGGGAGGGAGGGAGGGGAAGCAGAGAGAGAGACAGGGAGGGAGGGAGGGAGGGAGGGAGGGAGGGAGGGAGGGAGGGAGGGAGGGAGGAGGGAGGGAGGGGAAGCAGAGAGAGACAGGGAGGGAGGGAGGGAGGGAGGGGGAGGGAGGGAGGGAGGGAGGGAGGGAGGGAGGGAGGGAGGGAGGGGAAGCAGAGAGAGACAGGGAGGGAGGGAGGGAGGGAGGGAGGGAGGGAGGGAGGGAGGGAGGGGAAGCAGAGAGAGACAGGGAGGGAGGGAGGGAGGGAGGGAGGGAGGGAGGGAAGCAGAGAGAGACAGGGAGGGAGGGAGGGAGGGAGGGAGGGAGGGAGGGAGGGAGGGAGGGAGGGGAGCAGAGAGAGACAGGGAGGGAGGGAGGGAGGGAGGGAGGGAGGGAGGGAGGGGAAGCAGAGAGAGACAGGGAGGGAGGGAGGGAGGGAGGGAGGGAGGGAGGGAGGGGAGGGAGGGAGGGAGGGAGGGGAAGCAGAGAGAGACAGGGAGGGAGGAGGGAGGGAGAGAGGGAGGGAGGGAGGGAGGGAGGGAGGGAGGGAGGGAGGGAGGGAGGGAGGGAGGAGGGAGGGGAGGGAGGGAGGGGAAGCAGAGAGAGACAGGGAGGGAGGGAGGGAGGGAGGGAGGGGAAGCAGAGAGAGACAGGGAGGGAGGGAGGGAGGGAGGGAGGGAGGGAGGGAGGGAGGGAGGGAAGCAGAGAGAGACAGGGAGGGAGGGAGGGAGGGAGGGAGGGAGGGAGGGAGGGAGGGAGGGAGGGAGGAGGGGAAGCAGAGAGAGACAGGGAGGAGGAGGGAGGGAGGGAGGGAGGGGGAAGCAGAGAGAGACAGGGAGGGAGGGAGGGAGGGAGGCAGGGAGGGAGGGAGGGAGGGAGGGAGGGAGGGAGGGAGGGAGGGGAAGCAGAGAGAGACAGGGAGGGAGGGAGGGAGGGAGGGAGGGAGGGAGGGAGGGGAAGCAGAGAGAGACAGGGAGGGAGGGAGGGAGGCGGGAGGGAGGGAGGGAGGGAGGGAGGGGAAGCAGAGAGAGACAGGGAGGGAGGGAGGGAGGGAGGGGAAGCAGAGAGAGACAGGGAGGAGGGAGGGAGGGAGGGAGGGAGGGAGGGGGAAGCAGAGAGAGACAGGGAGGGAGGGAGGGAGGGAGGGAGGGAGGGAGGGGGAGGGAGGGAGGGAGGGGAAGCAGAGAGAGACAGGGAGGGAGGGAGGGAGGGAGGGAGGGAGGGAGGGAGGGAGGGAGGGAGGGAGGGAGGGGAAGCAGAGAGAGACAGGGAGGGAGGGAGGGAGGGAGGGAGGGAGGGGAGGGAGGGAGGGAGGGAGGGAGGGGAAGCAGAGAGAGACAGGGAGGGAGGGAGGGAGGGAGGGAGGCAGGGAGGGAGGGAGGGAGGGAGGGGAAGCAGAGAGAGACAGGGAGGGAGGGAGGGAGGGAGGGAGGGAGGGAGGGAGGGAGGGAGGGAGGGAGGGGAAGCAGAGAGAGACAGGGAGGGAGGGAGGGGGAGGGAGGGAGGCAGGGAGGGAGGGAGGGAGGGAGGGAGGGGAAGCAGAGAGAGACAGGGAGGGAGGGAGGGAGGGAGGGAGGGAGGGAGGGAGGGGAAGCAGAGAGAGACAGGGAGGGAGGGAGGGAGGGGAAGCAGAGAGAGACAGGGAGGGAGGGAGGGAGGCAGGGAGGGAGGGAGGGAGGGAGGGAGGGAGGGAGGGAGGGAGGGAGGGAGGGAGGGAGGGAGGGAGGGAGGGAGGGAGGGGAAGCAGAGAGAGACGGGGAGGGAGGGAGGGAGGAGGGAGGGGAAGCAGAGAGAGACAGGGAGGGAGGGAGGGAGGGAGGGAGGGAGGGAGGGAGGGAGGGGAAGCAGAGAGAGACAGGGAGGGAGGGAGGGAGGGAGGGAGGGAGGAGGGGAAGCAGAGAGAGACAGGGAGAGGGATTGAAAGTGTTTTAGTGGTTCTCTGCTGGGGGATGGGTTTCAATTTCAGAATGCTGCAGCAGTGAGCACTGAAGCAGAATGATCAAAGAGAGACAGAGGAGAGGAGAGGAGAGGAGAGGAGAGGAGAGGTAAAGGAAGCTAGAAGAAAACGTTATATTTCACTGTGTCACCTTAAATACAGAACCAGGAGAAAAGGAAGATGACAGTAGAAATGGAAAGAAGAAGATGGCCAGAGGAAGATGATGGAGGGGCAGGGAGAATGGAGGGAGGGAGGGAGAGAGGGAGGCAGGCTGGAGGAAGGAGAGGGGCAGGGAGAGAGGAAGGAGGGAGAGGGGGAGGGTGGGATGGAGGGTGGGATGGAGGACGGGAGGACGGAAGGACGGGAGGTGGAAGGAGAGGGGGAGGGAGGGAGAGAGGGAGGCAGGAGGAAGGAGGGTGGAGTGAGGGAGGGATGGAGGGAGGGAGGGAGGGAGGGCGGGACGGGAGGACGGGAGGAGGAAGGGTAGAGAGGACAGGAGGAGGAAAGAGGGAGGGAGGGAGGGAGGGAGGGAGGGAGGGAGGGAGGAGAGGGGAGGGAGGGGATACTGGAGTATCAGTGTGTTGAGAGTTTAAAACACTCCTTCATTTTTTCATAATTCTGTCCGTCAATGTGCGTCTGCGTGCGTTTCTGATGTCAGACAGTGGAATTTTCCACCGTTCCAAGGTACTTGGATAGTCCCATGTAGATGATTTGTAGATGTTCCTTAGATGTTCAATAACTGTCAACAACATTTCAACTAACTAACCCTTAATCTAACCCTTACACTAACCCTTACCCTAACCCTAACCCTTAATCTAACCCTTACCCTAACCCTAACCCTAACCCTTACACTAACCCTTACCCTAACCCTTACCCTAACCCTTAATCTAACCCTTACCCTAACCCTTACCCTAACCCTAACCCTTACCCTAACCCTTAATCTAACCCTTACCCTAACCCTTAATCTAACCCTTACCCTAACCCTTACCCTAACCCTAACCCTTACCCTAACCCTTACCCTAACCCTTACCCTAACCCTTAATCTAACCCTTACCCTAACCCTTACCCTTAATCTAACCCTTACCCTAACCCTAACCCTTACCCTAACCCTTAATCTAACCCTTACACTAACCCTTACCCTTACCCTAACCCTTACCCTAACCCTAACCCTTACCTAAACCTAACCCTTACCCTAACCCTAACCCTTACCCTTACCCTAACCCTTACCCTAACCCTAACCCTTACCCTAACCCTAACCCTTACCCTAACCCTAACCCTTACCCTAACCCTTACCCTAACCCTTACCCTTACCCTAACCCTAACCCTTACCCTAACCCTAACCCTAACCCTTAATCTAACCCTTACACTAACCCTTACCCTTACCCTAACCCTAACCCTTACCTAAACCTAACCCTTACACTAACCCTTACATTAACCTAACCATAAACACCTACCAAAACCCTTACCCTAACCCTAACCCTGACCCTTACCCTAACCCTAACCCTAATCCTAGCCCTTACTGTAACCCTTACTGTAACCCTCGCTGTAACCCTAACCCTTACTGTAATCCTAGCCCTTACTGTAACCCTTACTGTAATCCTAGCCCTTACTGTAACCCTTACTGTAACCCTTAATGTAACCCTAACCCTTACTGTAATCCTAGCCCTTACTGTAACCCTTACGGTAACCCTCGCTGTAACCCTAACCCTTACTGTAATCCTAGCCCTTACTGTAACCCTTACTGTAATCCTAGCCCTTACTGTAACCCTTACTGTAACCCTTAATGTAACCCTAACCCTTACTGTAACCCTTACTGCAACCCTTACTGTAACCCTAACTGTAACCCTAGCCCTTACTGTAACCCTAGCCCTTACTGTAATCCTAGCCCTTACTGTAACCCTTACTGTAACCCTATCCCTTACTGTAACCCTTACTGTAACCCTTACTGTAATCCTTACTGTAACCCTAGCCCTTACTGTAATCCTATCCCTTACTGTAACCCTATCCCTTACTGTAACCCTTACTGTAACCCTTACTGTAACCATAACCCTTACTGTAACCCTAACCCTTACTGTAACCCTTGCCCTTACTGTAACCCTTACTGTAACCCTCGCTGTATCCCTAACCCTTACTGTAAACCTTACTGTAACCCTTAATGTAACCCTAACCCTTACTGTAAACCTTACTGTAACCCTTACTGTAACCCTAGCCCTTACTGGAACCCTAGCCCTTACTGTAACCCTGCACTTACTTTAACCCTTATTGTAACCCTTACTGTAATCCTTACTGTAACCCTAGCCCTTACTGTAACCCTTACTGTAACCCTCGCTGTAACCCTAACTCTTACTGTAAACCTTACTGTAACCCTTAATGTAACCCTAACCCTTACTGTAACCCTTACTGTAACCCTTACTGTAACCCTATCCCTTACTGGAACCCCCTCCCTTACTGGAATCCTAGCACTTACTGTAACCCTCATTGTAACCCTTACTGTAATCCTAACTGTAACCCTAGCCCTTACTGTAACCCTAGCCCTTACTGTAATCCTTACTGTAACCCTCGCTGTAGCCCTAGCCCTTACTGTAACCCTTACTGTAACCCTTACTGTAACCCTAGCCCTTACTGTAACCCTAACCCTTACTGTAACCCTTACAGTAACCCTTACTGTAACCCTAGCCCTTACTGTAACCCTTACTGTAACCCTTAATGTAATCCTTACTGTAACCCTAGCCCTTACTGTAACCCTAGCCCTTACTGTAACCCTTACTGTAACCCTATCCCTTACTGTAACCCTAGCCCTTACTGTAACCCTAGCCCTTACTGTAACCCTTACTGTAACCCTAACCCTTACTGTAACCCTAGCCCTTACTGTAAGCCTAGTCCTTACTGTAACCCTTACTGTAACCCTATCCCTTACTGTAACCCTAACACTTACTGTAACCCAGCCCTTACTGTAACCCTATCTCTTACTGTAACCCTTACTGTAACCCTAACCCTTACTGTAACCCTAGCCCTTACTGTAACCCTAATCCTTACTGTAACCCTAGCCCTTACTGTAACCCTTACAGTAACCCTTACTGTAACTCTATCCCTTACTGTAACCCTTACTGTAACCCTAACCCTAACTGTAACCCTAACCCTTACTGTAACCCTAACCCTTACTGTAAACCTAGCCCTTACTGTAACCCTAACTGTAACCCTAACCCTAACTGTAACCCTAACCCTTACTGTAACCCTTACTGTAATCCTAGCCCTTACTGTAACCCTAACCCTTACTGTAACCCTAACCCTTACTGTAACCCTTACTGTAAACCTATCCCTTACTGTAACCCTAACTGTAACCCTAACCCTAACTGTAACCCTTACTGTAACCCTATCCCTTACTGTAACCCTAACCCTTACTGTAACCCTATCCCTTATTGTAACCCTAGCTCTTACTGTAATCCTTACTGCAACCCTAATCCTTACTGTAACCCTAACCCTTACTGTAACCCTAGCTCTTACTGTAACCCTATCCCTTACTGTAACCCTTACTGTAACCCTTACTGTAACCATAACCCTTACTGTAACCCTAACCCTTACTGTAACCCTTGCCCTTACTGTAACCCTTACTGTAACCCTCGCTGTATCCCTAACCCTTACTGTAAACCTTACTGTAACCCTTAATGTAACCCTAACCCTTACTGTAAACCTTACTGTAACCCTTACTGTAACCCTAGCCCTTACTGGAACCCTAGCCCTTACTGTAACCCTGCACTTACTTTAACCCTTATTGTAACCCTTACTGTAATCCTTACTGTAACCCTCGCTGTAACCCTAACCCTTACTGTAAACCTTACTGTAACCCTTAATGTAACCATAACCCTTACTGTAACCCTTACTGTAACCCTTACTGTAACCCTATCCCTTACTGGAACCCCCTCCCTTACTGGAATCCTAGCACTTACTGTAACCCTCATTGTAACCCTTACTGTAATCCTAACTGTAACCCTAGCCCTTACTGTAACCCTAGCCCTTACTGTAATCCTTACTGTAACCCTTACTGTAACCCTAGCCCTTACTGTAACCCTTACTGTAACCCTTAATGTAATCCTTACTGTAACCCTAGCCCTTACTGTAACCCTAGCCCTTACTGTAAACCTTACTGTAACCCTTACTGTAACCCTAGCCCTTACTGGAACCCTAGCCCTTACTGTAACCCTGCACTTACTTTAACCCTTATTGTAACCCTTACTGTAATCCTTACTGTAACCCTAGCCCTTACTGTAACCCTTACTGTAACCCTTAATGTAACCCTAACCCTTACTGTAACCCTTACTGTAACCCAGCCCTTACTGGAACCCCCTCCCTTACTGGAATCCTAGCACTTACTGTAACCCTCATTGTAACCCTTACTGTAATCCTAACTGTAACCCTAGCACTTACTGTAACCCTAGCCCTTACTGTAATCCTTACTGTAACCCTCGCTGTAGCCCTAGCCCTTACTGTAACCCTTACTGTAACCCTTACTGTAACCCTAGCCCTTACTGTAACCCTAACCCTTACTGTAACCCTTACAGTAACCCTTACTGTAACCCTAGCCCTTACTGTAACCCTTACTGTAACCCTTAATGTAATCCTTACTGTAACCCTAGCCCTTACTGTAACCCTAGCCCTTACTGTAACCCTTACTGTAACCCTATCCCTTACTGTAACCCTTACTGTAACCCTAACCCTTACTGTAACCCTAGCCCTTACTGTAAGCCTAGTCCTTACTGTAACCCTTACTGTAACCCTATCCCTTACTGTAACCCTAACACTTACTGTAACCCTAGCCCTTACTGTAACCCTATCTCTTACAGTAACCCTTACTGTAACCCTAACCCTTACTGTAACCCTAGCCCTTACTGTAACCCTAATCCTTACTGTAACCCTAGCCCTTACTGTAACCCTTACAGTAACCCTTACTGTAACTCTATCCCTTACTGTAACCCTTACTGTAACCCTAACCCTAACTGTAACCCAACCCTTACTGTAACCCTAACCCTTACTGTAAACCTAGCCCTTACTGTAACCCTAACTGTAACCCTAACCCTAACTGTAACCCTAACCCTTACTGTAACCCTTACTGTAATCCTAGCCCTTACTGTAACCCTAACCCTTACTGTAACCCTAGCTCTTACTGTAATCCTTACTGTAACCCTAACTGTAACCCTAACCCTTACTGTAACCCTAACCCTTACTGTAACCCTTACTGTAAACCTATCCCTTACTGTAACCCTAACTGTAACCCTAACCCTAACTGTAACCCTTACTGTAACCCTATCCCTTACTGTAACCCTAACCCTTACTGTAACCCTATCCCTTATTGTAACCCTAGCTCTTACTGTAATCCTTACTGCAACCCTAATCCTTACTGTAACCCTAACCCTTACTGTAACCCTAGCCCTTACTGTAACCCTAGCCCTTACTGTAACCCTAGCTCTTACTGTAATCCTTACTGTAACCCTAACCCTTACTGTAATCCTTACTGTAACCCTAGCCCTTACTGTAATCCTTACTGTAACCCTATCCCTTACTGTAACCCTAGCCCTTACTGTAACCCTAACCCTTACTGTAATCCTTACTGTAACCCTAATCCTTACTGTAACCCTAACCCTTACTGTAATCCTTACTGTAATCCTTACTGTAATCCTTACTGTAACCCTATCCCTTACTGTAACCCTAACACTTACTGTAACCCTATCCTTTACTGTAATCCTTACTGTAACCCTATCCCTTACTGTAACCCTATCTCTTACTGTAACCCTTACTGTAACCCTAACCCTTACTGTAACCCTAGCCCTTACTGTAACCCTAATCCTTACTGTAACCCTAGCCCTTACTGTAACCCTTACAGTAACCCTTACTGTAACTCTATCCCTTACTGTAACCCTTACTGTAACCCTAACCCTAACTGTAACCCTAACCCTTACTGTAACCCTAACCCTTACTGTAAACCTAGCCCTTACTGTAACCCTAACTGTAACCCTAACCCTAACTGTAACCCTAACCCTTACTGTAACCCTTACTGTAATCCTAGCCCTTACTGTAACCCTAACCCTTACTGTAACCCTAGCTCTTACTGTAATCCTTACTGTAACCCTAACTGTAACCCTAACCCTTACTGTAACCCTAACCCTTACTGTAACCCTAACCCTTACTGTAACCCTTACTGTAAACCTATCCCTTACTGTAACCCTAACTGTAACCCTAACCCTAACTGTAACCCTTACTGTAACCCTATCCCTTACTGTAACCCTAACCCTTACTGTAACCCTATCCCTTATTGTAACCCTAGCTCTTACTGTAATCCTTACTGCAACCCTAATCCTTACTGTAACCCTAACCCTTACTGTAACCCTAGCCCTTACTGTAACCCTATCCCTTACTGTAACCCTAGCTCTTACTGTAATCCTTACTGTAACCCTAACCCTTACTGTAATCCTTACTGTAACCCTATCCCTTACTGTAACCCTAGCCCTTACTGTAATCCTTACTGTAACCCTATCCCTTACTGTAACCCTAGCCCTTACTGTAACCCTAACCCTTACTGTAATCCTTACTGTAACCCTAATCCTTACTGTAACCCTAACCCTTACTGTAATCCTTACTGTAATCCTTACTGTAATCCTTACTGTAACCCTAACCCTTACTGTAATCATTACTGTAATCCTTACTGTAACCCTTACTGTAATCCTTACTGTAACCCTAGCTCTTACTGTAACCCTAACCCTTACTGTAATCCTTACTGTAACCCTAACCCTTACTGTAACCCTAACCCTTACTGTAATCCTTACTGTAACCCTAACCCTTACTGTAATCCTTACTGTAACCCTTACTGTAATCCTTACTGTAACCCTAACCCTTACTGTAATCCTTACTGTAATCCTTACTGTAATCCTTACTGTAACCCTAACCCTTACTGTAATCCTTACTGTAATCCTTACTGTAACCTTACTGTAACTAACCCTTACTGTAATCCTTACTGTAATCCTTACTGTAATCCTTACTGTAACCCTAACCCTTACTGTAATCCTTACTGTAACCCTAACCCTTACTGTAATCCTTACTGTAACCCTAACCCTTACTGTAATCCTTACTGTAACCCTAACCCTTACTGTAATCTTTACTGTAATCCTTACTGTAATCATTACCCTTACTGTAACCCTAGCCCTTACTGTAATCCTTACTGTAACCCTAGCTCTTACTTTAACCCTTACTGTAACCCTTACTGTAATCCTTACAGTAACCCTAGCCCTTACCCTGAAAAATGGGGTTTAACAAACAGGACAATGGATGGAATGTCAGAAGGTTTTATTATATTTTTATTTTTATTTCACCTTTATTTAACCAGGTAGGCAAGTTGAGAACAAGTTCTCATTTACAATTGCGACCTGATATATTAATATAATGTTTTTATATTGTTTAGTTTTGCCTTTCCTTTCTCCCACCTCTTTTTATATACAACAATAAAACAATAAAACCAGGTTAATGTATGACGTTGGTGTTATATTCACATCATCAAACAACACTATGGTTATATACCTGTACTGACACCCAGAAAAACTGTTGTTTTTCAAAATACTTCACTTAATTTATGGTCCTAGGTCGACACCTACTGGCCTTTTTAAGTATTACATACAAAATAACGTTTTTTATTTATTTATATATAACCTTAATTTAAACTAGGCAGGTCAGTTTAGAACAAATTCTTAATTTACAATGACGGTCTACCGGGGAACAGTGGGTTAAACTGCCTTGTTATCTAAGTTACTTACTGACTAAGCTTATTCTTATTCATGTTATCATTGGTCTTCAGGTGGAGTGGCATTGCTGACAGGACAGGGCCCATTTCACAAAGAATCTGAGTAGGAGTACTGATTTAGGATCAGTTTTGCCTTCACACTGAGTACAATTACATTGACAAGGAGGATGTTAGATGTAGCATGGGGTTAGATGTACTGATTTAGGATCAGTTTTGCCTTCACATTGAGTACAATTACATTGACAAGGAGGATGCTGACCTATAGATCACGCTTTGTGAACATGGATCCTGGACAAAAGCTGTTGCACAATACCTTGCAGATCAGTCGTTTCACCACTGGACCCTAGAGAAGGGGTAGGGAACCCTGTTCCTGTTCAGCGCTGCAGGACCCTAGAGAAGGGGTAGGGAACCCTGTTCCTGTTCAGCGCTGCAGGGCCCTAGAGAAGGGGTAGGGAACCCTGTTCCTGTTCAGCGCTGCAGGACCCTAGAGAAGGGGTAGGGAACCCTGTTCCTGTTCAGCGCTGCAGGACCCTAGAGAAGGAGTAGAGGGAACCCTGTTCCTGGAGCGCTGCAGGGCCCTAGAGAAGGGGTAGGGAACCCTGTTCCTGGAGTGCTGCAGGACCCTAGAGAAGGGGTAGGGAACCCTGTTCCTGGAGCGCTGCAGGACCCTAGAGAAGGGGTAGGGAACCCTGTTCCTGTGGAGCGCTGCAGGGCCCTAGAGAAGGGGTAGGGAACCCTGTTCCTGGAGCGCTGCAGGACCCTAGAGAAGGGGTAGGGAACCCTGTTCCTGTGGAGCACTGCAGGACCCTAGAGAAGGGGTAGGGAACCCTGTTCCTGTGGAGCACTGCAGGACCCTAGAGAAGGGGTAGGGAACCCTGTTCCTGTAGTGCTGCAGGACCCTAGAGAAGGGGTAGGGAACCCTGTTCCTGGAGCGCTGCAGGACCCTAGAGAAGGGGTAGGGAACCCTGTTCCTGTGGAGCGCTGCAGGACCCTAGAGAAGGGGTAGGGAACCCTGTTCCTGTGTAGCGCTGCATGACCCTAGAGAAGGGGTAGGGAACCCTGTTTCTGGAGTGCTGCAGGACCCTAGAGAAGGGGTAGGGAACCCTGTTCCTGTGGAGCGCTGCAGGACCCTAGAGAAGGGGTAGGGAACCCTGTTCCTGTGGAGCGCTGCAGGACCCTAGAGAAGGGGTAGGGAACCCTGTTCCTGTGGAGCGCTGCAGGACCCTAGAGAAGGGGTAGGGAACCCTGTTTCTGGAGTGCTGCAGGACCCTAGAGAAGGAGTAGCGAACCCTGTTCATGGAGTGCTGCAGGACCCTAGAGAAGGGTTCCTGGGAGTGCTGCAACCCTGTTCCTGTGGAGTGCTGCAGGACCCTAGAGAAGGGGTAGGGAACCCTGTTCTGGAGAAGGGGTAGGGAACCCTGTTCCTGGAGCGCTGCAGGACCCTAGAGAAGGGGTAGGGAACCCTGTTTCTGGAGTGCTACAGGACCCTAGAGAAGGAGTAGGGAACCCTGTTCCTGTGGAGTGCAGTAGGACCCTAGAGAAGGGGTAGGGAACCCTGTTCAGCGCTGCAGGACCCTAGAGAAGGGGTAGGGAACCCTGTTCCTGTGGAGTGCTGCAGGACCCTAGAGAAGGGGTAGGGAACCCTGTTCCGTGGAGTGCTGGAGGACCCTAGAGAAGGGGTAGGGAACCCTGTTCAGCGCTGCAGGACCCTAGAGAAGGGGTAGGGAACCCTGTTCCTGTGGAGTGCTGCAGGACCCTAGAGAAGGGGTAGGGAACCCTGTTCCCGTGGAGCGCTGCAGGTACTGCAGGAACTTCTTCCAACTAGGCACCACACCGGGTTTTCCCAACACATTTCTTGAACAGACTTTGAGATACTTTTGCTCCATTCGATGGGTGTGCCAGGGGGTGTGGCTTGAAGCAATGACTAACGTATTTAAAGGGCCAGCTGTGCATTTTTAACGCACAACCCAACCCCTTCCCTGTGTTCAACTGGTCATTCAGTACAACATGGTCTCCGTTCAAACCAACCCATTCCCTGTGTTTCAACTGGTCATTCAGTACAGCACGGTCTCCGTTCAAACCAACCCCTTCCCTGTGTTTCAACTGGTCATTCAGTACAGCACGGTCTCCATTCAAACCAACCCCTTCCCTGTGTTTCAACTGGTCATTCAGTACAGCACGGTCTCCGTTCAAACCAACCCCTTCCCTGTGTTCAACTGGTCATTCAGTACAACATGGTCTCCGTTCAAACCAACCCCTTCCCTGTGTTTCAACTGGTCATTCAGTACAGCACGGTCTCCGTTCAAACCAACCCCTTCCCTGTGTTTCAACTGGCCATTCAGTACAACACGGTCTCCATTCAAACCAACCCCTTCCCTGTGTTTCAACTGGTCATTCAGTACAGCACGGTCTCCGTTCAAACCAACCCCTTCCCTGTGTTCAACTGGTCATTCTGTACAGCACGGTCTCCGTTCAAACCAACCCCTTCCCTGTGTTCAACTGGTCATTCTGTACAGCATGGTCTCCGTTCAAACCAACTCCTTCCCTGTGTTTCAACTGGTCATTCAGTACAACACGGTCTCCGTTCAATTGAACATTCTATTACTATTCTATTACGTTTTGATGTGCTGAACGCAGCCTTGACCAGCTGAGCTAATTGATCAGTTCAGTGATTGGCCTAAATACCTCCCTTCCCTGGAGGTATTAGTGAGTGCTTATGAACTGAGGGGTAGGGAACTGAATATTGGATGTGAATTTCCACATATATCATTGACACAAAAAAATGGGTTGAATTGTTCAGCAACATGTGCGGTAAATGCTAACATGACTTTGGTGATGAGGGATACAGCATGTACCCGTATGTATTGTCATCTCCCTATCAGGCCACTGCATGCTGCGACAAGGGCCTGGATGGTGACACACATCTGCTTCAAGCTGCCTCACTGAAGACTGTGACCTCCAGCGGGACCGGAAGGAAGGGTCTTACCTCAGAGTACAGCAACAGTCTCTCTGTCTCACAACCATTCTGTCAACATGTATCTAGAAGGAAGGGTCTTACCTCAGAGTACAGCAACAGTCTCTCACAACCATTCTGTCAACATGTATCTAGAAGGAAGGGCCTTACCTGGGAGAACAGCAACAGTCTCTGTCTCACAACCATTCTGTCAACATGTATCTAGAAGGAAGGGCCTTACCTGGGAGTACAGCAACAGTCTCTCTTCTGTCTCACAGCCATTCTGTCAACATGTATCTAGAAGGAAGGGTCTTACCTCAGAGTACAGCAACAGTCTCTCTGTCTCACAGCCATTCTGTCAACATGTATCTAGAAGGAAGGGCATTACCTCAGAGTACAGCAACAGTCTCTGTCTCACAACCATTCTGTCAACATGTATCTAGAAGGAAGGGTCTCTACCTTCTGTCAACATGTATCTAGAAGGAAGGGCAGAGTACAGCAACAGTCTCTGTCTCACAGCCATTCTGTCAACATGTATCTAGAAGGAAGGGTCTTACCTGGCAGTACAGCAACAGTCTCTCACAGCCATTCTGTCAACATGTATCTAGAAGGAAGGGTCTTACCTCAGAGTACAGCAACAGTCTCTCTGTCTCACAGCCATTCTGTCAACATGTATCTAGAAGGAAGGGTCTTACCTGGCAGTACAGCAACAGTCTCTCACAGCCATTCTGTCAACATGTATCTAGAAGGAAGGGTCTTACCTGGCAGTACAGCAACAGTCTCTCACAGCCATTCTGTCAACATGTATCTAGAAGGAAGGGTCTTACCTCAGAGTACAGCAACAGTCTCTCACAGCCATTCTGTCAACATGTATCTAGAAGGAAGGGCCTTACCTGGGAGAACAGCAACAGTCTCTCACAACCATTCTGTCAACATGTATCTAGAAGGAAGGGCCTTACCTCAGAGTACAGCAACAGTCTCTCACAGCCATTCTGTCAACATGTATCTAGAAGGAAGGGTCTTACCTCAGAGTACAGCAACAGTCTCTCTGTCTCACAACCATTCTGTCAACATGTATCTAGAAGGAAGGGTCTTACCTCAGAGTACAGCAACAGTCTCTCTGTCTCACGGCCATTCTGTCAACATGTATCTAGAAGGAAGGGCCTTACCTGGCAGAACAGCAACAGTCTCTCACAGCCATTCTGTCAACATGTATCTAGAAGGAAGGGCCTTACCTCAGAGTACAGCAACAGTCTCTCTGTCTCACAACCATTCTGTCAACATGTATCTAGAAGGAAGGGCCTTACCTCAGAGTACAGCAACAGTCTCTGTCTCACAACCATTCTGTCAACATGTATCTAGAAGGAAGGGTCTTGCCTGGAAGAACAGCAACAGTCTCTCACAGCCATTCTGTCAACATGTATCTCGAAGGAAGGGTCTTACCTGGCAGTACAGCAACAGTCTCTCACAACCATTCTGTCAACATGTATCTAGAAGGAAGGGCCTTACCTCAGAGTACAGCAACAGTCTCTCTGTCTCACAGCCATTCTGTCAACATGTATCTAGAAGGAAGGGTCTTGCCTGGAAGAACAGCAACAGTCTCTCACAACCATTCTGTCAACATGTATCTAGAAGGAAGGGCCTTACCTCAGAGTACAGCAACAGTCTCTCTGTCTCACAGCCATTCTGTCAACATGTATCTAGAAGGAAGGGCCTTAAGGCAACAGTCTCTTTCTGTCAACATGTATCTGAAGGAAGGGCCTTACCTGGGAGAACAGCAACAGTCTCTCACAACCATTCTGTCAACATGTATCTAGAAGGAAGGGCCTTACCTGGGAGAACAGCAACAGTCTCTCACAACCATTCTGTCAACATGTATCTAGAAGGAAGGGTCTTACCTGGAAGAACAGCAACAGTCTCTCTGTCTCACAACCATTCTGTCAACATGTATCTAGAAGGAAGGGTCTTACCTCAGAGTACAGCAACAGTCTCTCTGTCTCACAACCATTCTGTCAACATGTATCTAGAAGGAAGGGCCTTACCTCAGAGTACAGCAACAGTCTCTCTGTCTCACAACCATTCTGTCAACATGTATCTAGAAGGAAGGGTCTTACCTCAGAGTACAGCAACAGTCTCTCACAACCATTCTGTCAACATGTATCTAGAAGGAAGGGTCTTACCTCTGTCAACATGTATCTAGAAGGAAGGGCCTTACCTACAGCAACAGTCTCTCTGTCTCACAGCCATTCTGTCAACATGTATCTAGAAGGAAGGGCCTTACCTCAGAGAACAGCAACAGTCTCTCTGTCTCACAACCATTCTGTCAACATGTATCTAGAAGGAAGGGCCTTACCTCAGAGTACAGCAACAGTCTCTCTGTCTCACAACCATTCTGTCAACATGTATCTAGAAGGAAGGGCCTTACCTGGGAGAACAGCAACAGTCTCTGTCTCACAACCATTCTGTCAACATGTATCTAGAAGGAAGGGCCTTACCTCAGAGTACAGCAACAGTCTCTCTGTCTCACAACCATTCTGTCAACATGTATCTAGAAGGAAGGGCCTTACCTGGGAGAACAGCAACAGTCTCTCACAACCATTCTGTCAACATGTATCTAGAAGGAAGGGCCTTACCTGGGAGTCTTACAGCAACATGTATCTAGAAGGAAGGGCCTTACCTGGGAGTACAGCAACAGTCTCTCACAACCATTCTGTCAACATGTATCTAGAAGGAAGGGCCTTACCTGGGAGAACAGCAACAGTCTATCACAACCATTCTGTCAACATGTATCTAGAAGGAAGTCTCTGTCTCACAACCATTCTGTCAACATGTATCTAGAAGGAAGGGCCTGGAGAACAGCAACAGTCTCTGTCTCACAACCATTCTGTCAACATGTATCTAGAAGGAAGGGCCTTACCTCAGAGTACAGCAACAGTCTCTCTGTCTCACTGCCATTCTGTCAACATGTATCTAGAAGGAAGGGTCTTACCTGGAAGAACAGCAACAGTCTCTCTGTCTCACGGCCATTCTGTCAACATGTATCTAGAAGGAAGGGCCTTACCTGGGAGAACAGCAACAGTCTCTGTCTCACAACCATTCTGTCAACATGTATCTAGAAGGAAGGGCCTTACCTGGGAGTACAGCAACAGTCTCTCTGTCTCACAACCATTCTGTCAACATGTATCTAGAAGGAAGGGCCTTACCTGGGAGTACAGCAACAGTCTCTCTGTCTCACAACCATTCTGTCAACATGTATCTAGAAGGAAGGGCCTTACCTGGGAGTACAGCAACAGTCTCTCACAACCATTCTGTCAACATGTATCTAGAAGGAAGGGCCTTACCTGGGAGAACAGCAACAGTCTCTCACAACCATTCTGTCAACATGTATCTAGAAGGAAGGGCCTTACCTGGGAGAACAGCAACAGTCTCTGTCTCACAACCATTCTGTCAACATGTATCTAGAAGGAAGGGCCTTACCTCAGAGTACAGCAACAGTCTCTCTGTCTCACTGCCATTCTGTCAACATGTATCTAGAAGGAAGGGTCTTACCTGGGAGAACAGCAACAGTCTCTCTGTCTCACGGCCATTCTGTCAACATGTATCTAGAAGGAAGGGCCTTACCTCAGAGTACAGCAACAGTCTCTCTGTCTCACAACCATTCTGTCAACATGTATCTAGAAGGAAGGGCCTTACCTGGGAGTACAGCAACAGTCTCTCTGTCTCACAGCCATTCTGTCAACATGTATCTAGAAGGAAGGGCCTTACCTCAGAGTACAGCAACAGTCTCTCTGTCTCACAGCCATTCTGTCAACATGTATCTAGAAGGAAGGGCCTTACCTCAGAGTACAGCAACAGTCTCTCTGTCTCACAACCATTCTGTCAACATGTATCTAGAAGGAAGGGCCTTACCTGGGAGTACAGCAACAGTCTCTCTGTCTCACAACCATTCTGTCAACATGTATCTAGAAGGAAGGGCCTTACCTCAGAGTACAGCAACAGTCTCTCACAGCCATTCTGTCAACATGTATCTAGAAGGAAGGGTCTTACCTCAGAGTACAGCAACAGTCTCTCTGTCTCACAACCATTCTGTCAACATGTATCTAGAAGGAAGGGTCTTACCTCAGAGTACAGCAACAGTCTCTCTGTCTCACGGCCATTCTGTCAACATGTATCTAGAAGGAAGGGCCTTACCTCAGAGTACAGCAACAGTCTCTCACAACCATTCTGTCAACATGTATCTAGAAGGAAGGGCCTTACCTCAGAGTACAGCAACAGTCTCTCTGTCTCACAGCCATTCTGTCAACATGTATCTAGAAGGAAGGGTCTTACCTCAGAGTACAGCAACAGTCTCTCTGTCTCACGGCCATTCTGTCAACATGTATTATATCCAACCACTGAAATTCATACCAACAGCTACGGACACAATCACTGACCTGTATTCACTTTGTGTACTTGTCCCATTCTTAAACAGGGCCTTTGGAAAGTATTCAGACCCCTTGACTTTTTCCACACGTTGTTATGTTACAACCTGAGCTCAATTTCAACTCTCATAGCAAAGGGTCTGAATACTTATGTAAATAAGGTATTTCTGTTATTTATTTGTAATAAATTTGCAAAGTTTTCTAAACGTATTTTTTGCTTTGCCATTATGAATTATGTGTAGATTGATGAGGGGGGGGAAAAAACTATTAAATACATTTTAGAATAAGGTTGTAACGTAACAAAATGTGGAAAAAGTCAAGGGGTCTGAATACTTGTTCTGAATACCTTCCGAAGGCACTGATAATATATATATACAGTTGAAGTCAGAAGTTTACATACACCTTAGCCAAATACATCTGAACTCTGTTTTTCACAATTCCTGACATTTAATCCTAGTAAAAATTCCCTGTCTTAGGTCAGTTAGGATCACCACTTTATTTTAAGAATGTGAAATGTCAGAACAATAGTAGAGAGAATGATTTATTTCAGCTTTTATTTCTTTCATCACATTCCCAGTGGGTCAGAAGTTTACATACACTCAATTGGTATTTGGTAGCATTGCCTTTAAATTGTTTAACTCGTGTCAAACATTTTGGGTAGCCTCCCACAATAAGTTGGGTGAATTTTGGCCCATTTCTCCTGACAGAGCTGGTGTAACTGAGTCAGGTTTGAAGGCCTTCTTGATTGCACACGCTTTTTCAGTTCTGTCCACACATTTTCTATAGGATTGAGGTCAGGGCTTTGTGATGGCCACTCCAATACCTTGACTTTGTTGTCCTTAAGCCATTTTGCCACACATTTGGAAGTATGCTTGGGGTCATTGTCCGTTTAGAAGACCCATTTGCGACCAAGCTTTAACTTCCTGGCCGATGTCTTGAGATGTTGCTTCAATATATTCACGTAATTTTCCTCCTCATGATGCCATCTATTTTGTGAAGTGCACCAGTGCCTCCTGCAGCAAAGCACCCCACAACATGATGCTGCCACCTCCATGCTTCACGGTTGGGATGGTGTTCTTCGGCTTGCAAGCCTCCCCCTTTTTCCTCAAAATATAACGATGGTCATTATGGCCAAACAGTTCCATTTTTGTTTCATCAGATCAGAGGACATTTCTCCAAAAAGTATGATCTTTGTCCCCATGTACAGTTGCAAACCGTGGCCTGGCTTTTTTATGGTGGTTTTGGAGCAGTGGCTTCTTCCTTGCTGAGTGACCTTTCAGGTTATGTCGATATAGGACTCGTTTTACTGTGGATATAGATACTTTTGTACCTGTTACCTCCAGCATCTTCACAAGGTCCTTTGCTGTTGTTCTGGGATCGATTTGCACTTTTTGCACATAGTACGTTCATCTCTAGGAGACAGAACGCGTCTCCTTCCTGAGCGGTATGACGGCTGCGTGGTCCCATGGTGTTTATACTTGCGTACTATTGCTTGTATAGATGAATGTGATACCTTCAGGCGTTTGGAAATTGCTCCCAAGGATGAACCAGACTTGTGGAGGTCTACAATTTTTTTCTGAGGTCTTGGCTGATTTCTTTTCATTTTCCCATGATGTCAAGCAAAGAGGCACTGAGTTTGAATGTAGGCCTTGAAATACATCCACATGTACAATTGACTCAAACAATGTCAGTTAGCCTATCAGAAAAATGTCATTGAAATACTGTAGAATTCCATCCATTCCTATGGAGGACCAGTTGTTTCAAAGCCTCTCATTGGCCATTACATAGCATCAGCAATCCAGGTTTTCTGTACATGACTGGTGGTAACTTGTAACAACCGTGCGAAGTGGAGTGCCAACAACCTCGCACATGCCCAGAGCAGGGCGCAAACCAATGACGTCAGCTAAGACCACAATCATTGCTTGCTGCGATGGGGCGAAACGAGACATTTTACTCTCGCAAAAATCTGTCCAGAATAAACCCAATGTGTTTCTATGTAGCACTGGGTTAGACGTAGCACGGGGTTAGATGTAGCACGGGGTTAGAGGTAGCACGGGGTTATATGTAGCATGGGGTTAGATGTAGCACGGGGTTAGATGTAGCACGGGGTTAGTTGTAGCACGGGGTTAGATGTAGCATTGGGTTAGATGTAGCATGGGGTTAGATGTAGCATGGGGTTATATGTAGCATGGGGTTAATGTAGCACGGGGTTATATGTAGCATGGGGTTAATGTAGCACGGGGTTAGGAGTAGCACGGGGTTAAAAGTAGCATAGGGTTATATGTAGCATGGGGTTAGATGCAGCACTGGGTTATATGTAGGATGGGGTTAGATGTAGCACGGGGTTAGATTTAGCATTGGGTTAGACGTAGCACAGGGTTATATGTAGCATGGGGTTACATGTAGCATTGGGTTAGACGTAGCACGAGGTTAGATGTAGCACGGGGTTAGATGTAGCATTGGGTAAGATGTAGCACGGGGTTAGATGTAGCACGAGGGTTAGATGTAGCACAGGGTTAGATGTAGCATTGGGTCAGATGTAGCATTGGGTTATATGTAGCATTGGGTTAGATGTAGCATGGGGTTAGATGTAGCATGGGGTTAGATGTAGCATTGGGTTAGATGTAGCATTGGGTTAGATGTAGCATGGGGTTAGATGTAGCACGGGGTTAGATGTAGCATTGGGTTAGATGTAGCATGGGGTTAGATGTAGCATTGGGTTAGATGTAGCATTGGGTTAGATGTAGCATGGGGTTAGATGTAGGGTTAGATGTAGCATTGGGTTAGATGTAGCATTGGGTTAGATGTAGCATTGGGTTAGATGTAGCAACAGTTCTCTGGGTTAGATGTAGCACAGGGTTAGATGTAGCATTGGGTTAGATGTAGCATTGGGTTAGATGTAGCATTGGGTTAGATGTAGCACGGGGTTAGATGTAGCATTGGGTTAGATGTAGCACAGGGTTAGATGTAGCATTGGGTTAGATGTAGCACGGGTTTAGCTGTAGCATTGGGTTAGAAGTAGCATGGGGTTAGACGTAGCAACATGGGTTTAGACGTAGCATGGGGTTAGATGTAGCATGTATCGGGTTAGATGTAGCACGGGTTAGATGTAGCATGGGGTTAGAAGTAGCATGGGGTTAGATGTAGCATGGGGTTAGATGTAGCACAGGGTTAGATGTAGAATGGGGTTAGATGTAGCATGGGGTTACATGTAGCATTGGGTTAGACGTAGCACGGGGTTAGACGTAGCACGGGGCTAGATATAGCACGGCGTTAGATGTAGCACGGGGTTAGATGTAGCATTGGGTTAGATGTAGCATTGGGTTAGATGTAGCACAGGGTTAGACATAGCATGGGGTTAGATGTCGCATTGGGTTAGATGTAGCATTGGGTTAGATGTAGCATTGGGTTAGATGTAGCACGGGGTTAGATGTAGCATTGGGTTAGATGTAGCACGGGGTTAGATGTAGCATGGGGTTAAATGTAGCACGGGGTTAGACGTAGCATGGGGTTAGATGTAGCATTGGGTTAGATGTAGCACGGGTTAGATGTAGCATGGGGTTAGATGTAGCACGGGGTTAGATGTAGCCTGGGGTTAGATGTAGCATGGGGTTAGAGGTAGCATTGGGTTAGATGTAGCATTGGGTTAGATATAGCACGGGGTTAGATGTAGCACGGGGTTAGATGTAGCATTGGGTTAGATGTAGCACGGGGTTAGATGTAGCACGGGGTTAGATGTAGCAATGGGTTAGATGTAGCATGGGGTTAGATGTAGCATTGGGTTAGATGTAGCACGGGGTTAGATGTAGCATTGGGTTAGATGTAGCATGGGGTTAGATAGGGCACGGGGTTAGAAGTAGCATGGGGTTAGATGCAGCATGGGGTTAGATATAGCATGGGGTTTAGCTGTAGCACGGGGTTAGAAGTAGCATGGGGTTAGATGTAGCGCGGGGTTAGACGTAGCATGGGGTTAGATGTAGCATGGGGTTAGATGTAGCACGGGGTTAGATGTAGCATGGGTTAAAAGTAGCATGGGGTTACATGTAGCATGGGGTTAGATGTAGCACAGGGTTAGATGTAGAATGGGGTTAGATGTAGCATGGGGTTAGATGTAGCATTGGGTTAGACGTAGCACGGGGTTAGACATAGCACGGCGTTAGATGTAGCACGGGGTTAGATGTAGCATTGGGTTAGATGTAGCATTGGGTTAGATGTAGCACGGGGTTAGATGTAGCACGGGGTTAGATGTAGCACAGGGTTAGATGTAGCATTGGGTCAGATGTAGCATTGGGTTATATGTAGCATTGGGTTAGATGTAGCATGGGGTTAGATGTAGCATGGGGTTAGATGTAGCATGGGGTTAGATGTAGCATTGGGTTAGATGTAGCATTGGGTTAGATGTAGCATGGGGTTAGATGTAGCATTGGGTTAGATGTAGCATGGGGTTAGATGTAGCATTGGGTTAGACGTAGCATTGGGTTAGATGTAGCATGGGGTTAGATGTAGCATTGGGTTAGATGTAGCATTGGGTTAGATGTAGCATTGGGTTAGATGTAGTACGGGGTTAGATGTAGCACAGGGTTAGATGTAGCATTGGGTTAGATGTAGCATTGGGTTAGATGTAGCATTGGGTTAGATGTAGCACAGGGTTAGATGTAGCATTGGGTTAGATGTAGCACAGGGTTAGATGTAGCATTGGGTTAGATGTAGCACGGGTTTAGCTGTAGCACGGGGTTAGAAGTAGCATGGGGTTAGATCGTAGCGGGGTTAGACGTAGCACGGGGTTAGATGTAGCACGGGGTTAGATGTAGCACGGGGTTAGATGTAGCATGGGGTTAGAAGTAGCATGGGGTTAGATGTAGCATGGGGTTAGATGTAGCACAGGGTTAGATGTAGAATGGGGTTAGATGTAGCATGGGGTTACATGTAGCATTGGGTTAGACGTAGCACGGGGTTAGACGTAGCACGGGGCTAGATATAGCACGGCGTTAGATGTAGCACGGGGTTAGATGTAGCATTGGGTTAGATGTAGCATTGGGTTAGATGTAGCACAGGGTTAGACATAGCATGGGGTTAGATGTCGCATTGGGTTAGATGTAGCATTGGGTTAGATGTAGCATTGGGTTAGATGTAGCACAGGGTTAGATGTAGCATTGGGTTAGATGTAGCACGGGGTTAGATGTAGCATGGGGTTAGATGTAGCACGGGGTTAGACATAGCATGGGGTTAGATGTAGCATTGGGTTAGATGTAGCACGGGTTAGATGTAGCATGGGGTTAGATGTAGCACGGGGTTAGATGTAGCCTGGGGTTAGATGTAGCATGGGGTTAGAGGTAGCATTGGGTTAGATGTAGCATTGGGTTAGATGTAGCACGGGGTTAGATGTAGCACGGGGTTAGATGTAGCATTGGGTTAGATGTAGCATGGGGTTAGATGTAGCATTGGGTTAGATGTAGCACGGGGTTAGATGTAGCATTGGGTTAGATGTAGCATGGGGTTAGATAGGGCACGGGGTTAGAAGTAGCATGGGGTTAGATGCAGCATGGGGTTAGATATAGCATGGGGTTTAGCTGTAGCACGGGGTTAGAAGTAGCATGGGGTTAGATGTAGCGTGGGGTTAGACGTAGCATGGGGTTAGATGTAGCATGGGGTTAGATGTAGCACGGGGTTAGATGTAGCATGGGTTAGAAGTAGCATGGGGTTACATGTAGCATGGGGTTAGATGTAGCACAGGGTTAGATGTAGAATGGGGTTAGATGTAGCATGGGGTTACATGTAGCATTGGGTTAGACGTAGCACGGGGTTAGACATAGCACGGCGTTAGATGTAGCACGGGGTTAGATGTAGCATTGGGTTAGATGTAGCATTGGGTTAGATGTAGCATTTACATTACATTTACATTTAAGTCATTTAGCAGACGCTCTTATCCAGAGCGACTTACAAATTGGTGCTTTCACCTTATGACATCCAGTGGAACAGCCACTTTACAATAGTGCATCTAGGTCTTTTAAGGGGGGGGGGGAAGGATTACTTTATCCTATCCTAGGTATTCCTTAAAGAGGTGGGGTTTCAGGTGTCTCCGGGGTGGTGATTGACTCCGCTGTCCTGGCGTTGAGGGAGTTTGTTCCACCATTGGGGGCCAGAGCAGCGAGTTTTGACTGGGCTGAGAACTGTAGCACAGTGGTAGAGGCGAGCAGGCCAGAGGTGGATGAACGCAGTGCCCTTGTTTGGGTGTAGGGCCTGATCAGAGCCTGGAGGTAGTGAGGTGCCGTTCCCTCACAGCTCCGTAGGCAAGCACCATTAGTCTTGTAGCGGATGCGAGCTTCAACTGGAAGCCAGTGGAGAGAGCGGAGGAGCGGGGTGACGTTAGAGAACTTGGGAAGGTTGAACACCAGACGGGCTGCGGCGTTCTGGATGAGTTGTAGGGGTTTAATGGCACAGGCAGGGAGCCCAGCCAACAGCGAGATGCAGTAATCCAGACGGGAGATGACAAGTGCCTGGATTAGGACCTGCGCCGCTTCCTGATGAGGCAGGGTCGTACTCTGCGGATGTTGTAGAGCATGAACCTACAGGAACGGGCCACCGCCTTGATGTTATTTGAGAACGACAGGGTGTTGTCCAGGATCACGCCAAGGTTCTTAGCGCTCTGGGACGAGGACACAATGGAGTTGTCAACAGTGATGGCGAGATCATGGAACGTAGTCCTTCCCGGGAGGAAGAGCAGCTCCGTCTTGCCGAGGTTCAGCTTGAGGTGATGATCCGTCATCCACACTGATATGTCTGCCAGACATGCAGAGATGCGAGCCACCTGGTCGTCAGAAGGGGAAAGGAGAAGATTAATTGTGTGTCGTCTGCATAGCAATGATAGGAGAGACCATGTGAGGTTATGACAGAGATGTAGTGACTTGGTGTATAGCGAGAATAGGAGAGGGCCTAGAACAGAGCCCTGGGGACACCAGTGGTGAGAGCACGTGGTGAGGAGACGGATTCTCGCCACGCCACCTGGTAGGAGCGACCTGTCAGGTAGGACGCAATCAAGCGTGGGCCATGTAGCATGGAGATGCCCAACTCGGAGAGGGTGGAGAGGAGGATCTGATGGTTCACAGTATCACATGCAGCCGATAGGTCTAGAAGGATGAGAGCAGAGGAGAGAGAGTTAGCTTTAGCAGTGCGGAGCGTTAGATGATACAGAGAAGAGCAGTCTCAGTTGAATGACTAGTCTTGAAACCTGACTGATTTGGATCAGAAGGTCATTCTGAGAGAGATAGCGGGAGAGCTGGCCAAGGACGGTTACGTTCAAGAGTTTTGGAGAGAAAAGAAAGAAGGGTTACTGGTCTGTAGTTGTTGAGATCGGAGGGATCGAGTGTAGGTTTTTTCAGAAGGGTGCAACTCTGCTCTCTTGAAGACGGGAGGGACGTAGCCAGCGGTCAGGGATGAGTTGATGAGCGAGGTGAGGTAAGGGGAAGGTCACCGGAGATGGTCTGGAGAAGAGAGGAGGGATAGGGTCAAAAATGGGCAGGTTGTTGGGCGGCCGGCCGTCACAAGCCGCAGATGTCATCTGGAGAGAGAGGGGAGAAAGAGGTCAGAGCACAGGGTAGGGCAGTGTGAGCAGAACCAGCGGTGTCGATGACTTAGCAAACGAGGATCGGATGTCGTTAGACCTTCTTTTCAAAATGGTTGACGAAGTCATCTGCAGAGAGGGAGGAGGGGGGAGGGGGAGGAGGATTCAAGAGGGAGGAGAAGGTGGCAAAGAGCTTCCTAGGGTTAGAGGCAGATGCTTGGAATTTAGAGTGGTGGAAAGTGGCTTTAGCAGCAGAGACAGAGGAGGAAAATGTAGAGGGAGGGAGTGAAAGGATGCCAGGTCCGCAGGGGAGGCGAGTTTTCCTCCATTTCCGCTCGGCTGCCCGGAGCCCTGTTCTGTGAGCTCGCAATGAGATCGTCAGCCACGGCGGGGAGGGGAGGACCGAGCCGGCCTGGAGGATAGGGGCACATAGAGAGTCAAAGGATGCAGAAAGGGAGGAGAGGAGGGTTGAGATGCAGAATCAGGAGATAGGTTGGAGAAGGTTTGAGCAGAGGGAAGAGATGATAGGATGGAAGAGGAGAGAGCATGGCGGGGAGATGAGAGCGAAGGTTGGGACGGCGCGATACCATCCAGTAGATGCAGTGTGGGAAGTGTTGGATGAGAGCGAGAGGGAAAAGGATACAAGGTAGTGGTCGGAGACTTGGAGGGAGTTGCAATGAGGTTAGTGGAGGAACAGCATCTAGTAAAGATGAGGTCGAGCGTATTGCCTGCCTTGTGAGTAGGGGGAAGGTGAGAGGGTGAGATGTAGAGGAGAGGAGTGGAAAGAAGGAGGCAGAGAGGAATGAGTCAAAGGTAGACGTGGGGAGGTTAAAGTCGCCCAGAACTGTGAGAGGTAGCACGGGTCAGGAAAGGAGCTTATCAAGGCATCAAGCTCATTGATGACTCTCCGAGGGAACCTGGAGGGCGATAAATGATAAGGATGTTAGCTTAGCAAGGGCTGGTAACTGTGACAGCATGGAATTCAAAGGAGGCGATAGACAGATGGGTAAGGGTAGAAAGAGACGAATGACCACTTGGGAGAGATGAGGATCCCGGTGCCACCACCCAGCTGACCAGAAGCTCTCGGGGTGTGCGAGAGCACGTGGGCGGACGAAGGGTTAGAGCAGTAGGAGTAGCGGTGTTGTCTGTGGTGATCCATGTTTCCGTCAGAGCCAAGAAGTAGCACTGGAGGAGACATAGGGTTAGATGAACTCTGCCTTGATGTAGCAGGATCGGCAGTTCCAGAGGCTACTGGAGACCTGGAACTCCACGTGGGTCGTGTAGCACAGGGTTAGACATAGCATGGGGTTAGATGTCGCATTGGGTTAGATGTAGCATTGGGTTAGATGTAGCATTGGGTTAGATGTAGCACAGGGTTAGATGTAGCATTGGGTTAGATGTAGCACGGGGTTAGATGTAGCATGGGGTTAGATGTAGCACGGGGTTAGATGTAGCATGGGGTTAGATGTAGCACGGGGTTAGACGTAGCATGGTGTTAGATGTAGAATTGGGTTAGATGTAGCACGGGTTAGATGTAGCATGGGGTTAGATGTAGCACGGGGTTAGATGTAGCATGGGGTTAGATGTAGCATGGGGTTAGATGTAGCACGGGGTTAGATGTAGCATTGGGTTAGATGTAGCACGGGGTTAGATGTAGCATTGGGTTAGATGTAGCACGGGGTTAGATGTAGCATTGGGTTAGATGTAGCAAGATGGGTTAGATGTAGCATGGGGTTAGATGTCATTGGGTTAGAAGTAGCATGGGGTTAGATGCAGCATTGGGTTAGATATAGCATTGGGTTAGATGTAGCACAGGGTTAGATGTAGCATGGGGTTAGATTTAGCATGGGGTTAGATGTAGCATTGGGGTTAGATGTAGCACGGGTTAGATGTAGCATTCAGATGGGGTTAGATGTAGCATGGGGTTATTGGGTTAGATGTAGCATGGGGTTAGATGTAGCATGGGGTTAGATGTAGCACGGGTTAGATGTAGAATTGGGTTAGATGTAGCATTAGGGGTTAGATGTAGCATTGGGTTAGATGTAGCACTGGGTTAGATGTAGCACTGGGTTAGATGTAGCATTGGGGTTAGATGTAGCACAGGGTTAGATGTAGCACGGGTTAGATGTAGCATTAGATGTAGCATTGGGTTAGATGTAGCACGGGGTTAGATGTAGCATTGGGTTAGATGTAGCACAGGTTTGTAGACAGATGTAGCATGGGGTTAGATGTAGCATTGGGTTAGATGTAGCACGGGGTTAGATGTAGCATGGGTTAGATGTAGCACGGGGCTAGATGTAGCACGGGTTAGATGTAGCATTGGGTTAGATGTAGCATTGGGTTAGATGTAGCACGGGGTTAGATGTAGCATGGGTTAGATGTAGCATTGGGTTAGATGTAGCATGGGTTAGATGTAGCACGGGGTTAGATGTAGCACGGGTTAGATGTAGCACGGGGTTAGATGTAGCATTGGGTTAGATGTAGCACGGGGTTAGATGTAGCACGGGTTAGATGTAGCATTAGCACGGGTTAGATGTAGCATGGGGTTAGATGTAGCACGGGTTAGATGTATTACGGGGTTAGATGTAGCATGGGTTAGATGTAGCATTGGGTTAGATGTAGCACGGGGTTAGATGTAGCATTGGGTTAGATGTAGCACGGGGTTAGATGTAGCATGGGGTTAGATAGGGCAGATGGGGTTAGATGTAGCACGGGGTTAGATGTAGCATGGGGTTAGATGTAGCATGGGGTTAGATGTAGCACGGGGTTAGATGTAGCACGGGTTAGATGTAGCATTGGGTTAGATGTAGCATTGGGTTAGATGTAGCATTGCAGATGTAGCAGGGTTAGATGTAGCATTGGGTTAGATGTAGCATGGGGTTAGATGTAGCATTGGGTTAGATGTAGCACGGGTTAGATGTAGCACAGGGGTTAGATGTAGCATGGGTTAGATGTAGCACGGGGTTAGATGTGATGCAGCACTGGTTAGATGTAGCATTGGGTTAGATGTAGCATTGGGTTAGATGTAGCACAGGGTTAGATGTAGCATAGATGTAGCATTGGGTTAGATGTAGCATTGGGTTAGATGTAGCATTGGGTTAGATGTAGCATTGGGTTAGATGTAGCACTGGTTAGATGTAGCATTGGGTTAGATGTAGCATTGGGTTAGATGTAGCATTGGGTTAGATGTAGCATTGGGTTAGATGTAGCACGGGTTAGATGTAGCATTGGGTTAGATGTAGCATTGGGTTAGATGTAGCATGGGGCTAGATGTAGCACGGGGTTAGATGTAGCATTAGGTTAGATGTAGCATTGGGTTAGATGTAGCACGGGGTTAGATGTAGCATTGGGTTAGATGTAGCATTGGGTTAGATGTAGGTTAGATGTAGCATTGGGTTAGATGTAGCATTGGGTTAGATGTAGCACATTGGGTTAGATGTAGCATTGGGTTAGATGTAGCATTGGGTTAGATGTAGCATTGGGTTAGATGGTTTAGATGTAGCACGGGTTAGATGTAGCACAGGGTTAGATGTAGCATTGGGTTAGATGTAGCATTGGGTTAGATGTAGCATTGGGTTAGATGTAGCACGGGGTTAGATGTAGCACGGGGTTAGATGTAGCATGGGTTAGATGTAGCATTGGGTTAGATGTAGCATTGGGTTAGATGTAGCACGGGTTAGATGTAGCATGGGGTTAGATGTAGCATGGGGTTAGATGTAGCATTGGGTTAGATGTAGCATGGGGTTAGATGTAGCAGCACGGGGTTAGATGTAGCACGGGGTTAGATGTAGCACGGGGTTAGATGTAGCATGGGGTTAGATGTAGCATTGGGTTAGATGTAGCACGGGGTTAGATGTAGCATTGGGGTTAGATGTAGCATGGGGTTAGATGTAGCACGGGGTTAGATGTAGCATTGGGTTAGATGTAGCATGGGGTTAGATGTAGCATTGGGTTAGATGTAGCACGGGGTTAGATGTAGCATTGGGTTAGATGGGTTAGATGTAGCACGGGGTTAGATGTAGCATTGGGTTAGATGTAGCACGGGGTTAGATGTAGCATGGGGTTAGATGTAGCACGGGGTTAGATGTAGCATTGGGTTAGATGTAGCATTGGGGTTAGATGTAGCATGGGGTTAGATGTAGCATTGGGTTAGATGTAGCACGGGTTAGATGTAGCATTGGGTTAGATGTAGCATGGGGTTAGATGTAGCACGGGGTTAGATGTAGCATTGGGTTAGATGTAGCATTGGGGTTAGATGTAGCACGGGTTAGATGTAGCATTGTTAGATGTAGCACAGGGTTAGATGTAGCATTGGGTTAGATGTAGCACGGGGTTAGATGTAGCATGTTAGATTGGGGGGTTAGATGTAGCATTGGGTTAGATGTAGCATTGGGTTAGATGTAGCATTGGGTTAGATGTAGCACGGGGTTAGATGTAGCACAGGGTTAGATGTAGCATTGGGTTAGATGTAGCATGGGGTTAGATGTAGCATTGGGTTAGATGTAGCATTGGGTTAGATGTAGCATGGGTTAGATGTTAGATGTAGCATTGGGTTAGATGTAGCATTGGGTTAGATGTAGCACGGGGTTAGATGTAGCATTGGGGTTAGATGTAGCATTGGGTTAGATGTAGCACGGGGTTAGATGTAGCATGGGGTTAGATGTAGCATTGGGTTAGATGTAGCATTGGGTTAGATGTAGCATTGGGTTAGATGTAGCATTGGGTTAGATGTAGCATTGGGTTAGATGTAGCATTGGGTTAGATGTAGCATTGGGTTAGATGTAGCACGGGTTAGATGTAGCATTGGGTTAGATGTAGCAGATGTAGCATTGGGTTAGATGTAGCATGGGGTTAGATGTAGCATTGGGTTAGATGTAGCATGGGGTTAGATGTAGCATTGGGTTAGATGTAGCATTGGGTTAGATGTAGCATTGGGTTAGATGTAGCATGGGGTTAGATGTAGCATGGGGTTAGATGTAGCACGGGGTTAGATGTAGCATTGGGGTTAGATGTAGCATTTTAGATGTAGCACATGGGGTTAGATGTAGCATTGGGTTAGATGTAGCATGGGGTTAGATGTAGCATTGGGTTAGATGTAGCATTGGGTTAGATGTAGCACGGGGTTAGATGTAGCACGGGGTTAGATGTAGCACGGGGTTAGATGTAGCATTGGGTTAGATGTAGCATTGGGTTAGATGTAGCATTGGGTTAGATGTAGCACGGGGTTAGATGTAGCACGGGGTTAGATGTAGCACGGGGTTAGATGTAGCATTGGGTTAGATGTAGCACGGGGTTAGATGTAGCACGGGGTTAGATGTAGCACGGGGTTAGATGTAGCATTGGGTTAGATGTAGCACGGGGTTAGATGTAGCACGGGGTTAGATGTAGCACGGGTTAGATGTAGCATTGGTTAGATGTAGCACGGGGTTAGATGTAGCATTGGGTTAGATGTAGCATTGGGTTAGATGTAGCACGTTAGATGTAGCACGGGGCACGGGTTAGATGTAGGGGTTAGATGTAGCACGGGTTAGATGTAGCACGGGGTTAGATGTAGCACGGGTTAGATGTAGCACGGGGTTAGATGTAGCATTGGGTTAGATGTAGCACGGGGTTAGATGTAGCACGGGGTTAGATGTAGCACGGGGTTAGATGTAGCATTGGGTTAGATGTAGCATTGGGTTAGATGTAGCATTGGGTTAGATGTAGCATTGGGTTAGATGTAGCACGGGGTTAGATGTAGCATTGGGTTAGATGTAGCATTGGGTTAGATGTAGCACGGGGTTAGATGTAGCATTGGGTTAGATGTAGCATTGGGTTAGATGTAGCACAGGGTTAGATGTAGCACGGGGTTAGATGTAGCATTGGGTTAGATGTAGCATTGGGTTAGATGTAGCATTGGGTTAGATGTAGCACGGGGTTAGATGTAGCATTGGGTTAGATGTAGCATTGGGTTAGATGTAGCATTGGGTTAGATGTAGCATTGGGTTAGATGTAGCATTGGGTTAGATGTAGCACGGGGTTAGATGTAGCACAGGGTTAGATGTAGCATTGGGTTAGATGTAGCATGGGGTTAGATGTAGCATTGGGTTAGATGTAGCACGGGGTTAGATGTAGCATTGGGTTAGATGTAGCATGGGTTAGATGTAGCATTGGGTTAGATGTAGCATGGGGTTAGATGTAGCATTGGGTTAGATGTAGCATTGGGTTAGATGTAGCATTGGGTTAGATGTAGCACAGGGTTAGATGTAGCATTGGGTTAGATGTAGCATTGGGTTAGATGTAGCATTGGGTTAGATGTAGCACGGGGTTAGATGTAGCACAGGGTTAGATGTAGCATTGGGTTAGATGTAGCATGGGGTTAGATGTAGCATTGGGTTAGATGTAGCATTGGGTTAGATGTAGCATTGGGTTAGATGTAGCATTGGGTTAGATGTAGCATTGGGTTAGATGTAGCATTGGGTTAGATGTAGCATTGGGTTAGATGTAGCACGGGGTTAGATGTAGCATTGGGTTAGATGTAGCACGGGGTTAGATGTAGCACAGGGTTAGATGTAGCATTGGGTTAGATGTAGCATTGGGTTAGATGTAGCATTGGGTTAGATGTAGCATTGGGTTAGATGTAGCACGGGTTAGATGTAGCACGGGGTTAGATGTAGCACGGGGTTAGATGTAGCACGGGGTTAGATGTAGCACGGGTTTAGATGTAGCACGGGTTTAGACGTAGCACGGGTTAGATGTAGCATGGGGTTAGATGTAGCACGGGGTTAGACGTAGCACGGGGTTAGATGTAGCACGGGGTTATATGTAGCGCGGGGTTAGATGTAGCACGGGTTTAGATGTAGCACGGGTTTAGACGTAGCACGGGTTAGATGTAGCATTGGGTTAGATGTAGCACGGGGTTAGACGTAGCACGGGGTTAGATGTAGCACGGGGTTAGACGAGCACGAGACGTAGCACGGGGTTAGATGTAGCACGGGGTTAGATGTAGCACGGGGTTAGATGTCATGGGGTTAGATGTAGCACATTAAGGTTAGATGGCACAGGTTAGACGTAGCACGGGGTTAGACGTAGCACGGGGTTATATGTAGCACGGGTTAGACATAGCACGGGGTTAGACGTAGCACGGGGTTGAACATAGCACGGCACGGGGTTAGACATAGCACGGGGTTAGACGTAGCACAGGGTTAGACGTAGCACGGGGTTATATGTAGCACGGGGTTAGATGTAGCACGGGGCTAGATATAGCACGGCGTTAGATGTAGCACGGGGTTAGATGTAGCATTGGGTTAGATGTAGCACGGGGTTAGATGAAGCATTGGGTTAGATGTAGCACAGGGTTAGATGTAGCACCGGGTTAGATGTAGCATGGGGTTAGATGTAGCACGGGTTAGATGTAGCATTGGGTTAGATGTAGCACGGGGTTAGATGAAGCATTGGGTTAGATGTAGCACAGGGTTAGATGTAGCATTGGGTTAGATGTAGCATGGGGTTAGATGTAGTACGGGGTTAGATGTAGCATTGGGTTAGATGTAGCATTGGGTTAGATGTAGCACAGGGTTAGATGTAGCATTGGGTTAGATGTAGCATTGGGTTAGATGTAGCATTGGGTTATATGTAGCACGGGGTTAGATGTAGCACAGGGGTTAGATGTAGCACGGGTTAGATGTAGCATTGGGGTTAGATGTAGCATTGGGTTAGATGTAGCACGGGGTTAGATGTAGCATTGGGTTAGATGTAGCATTGGGTTAGATGTAGCATTGGGTTAGATGTAGCATTGGGTTAGATGTAGCATTGGGTTAGATGTAGCATTAGATCTAGCACAGGGTTAGATGTAGCACGGGTTAGATGTAGCATGGGGTTAGATGTAGCATTGGGTTAGATGTAGCATTGGGTTAGATGTAGCATTGGGTTAGATGTAGCATTGGGTTAGATGTAGCATAGGGTTAGATGTAGCATTGGGTTAGATGTAGCATTGGGTTAGATGTAGCATGGGGTTAGATGTAGCACGGGGTTAGATGTATTATTGGGTTAGATGTAGCACGGGGTTAGATGTAGCATTGGGTTAGATGTAGCACGGGGTTAGATGTAGCATTGGGTTAGATGTAGCATTGGGTTAGATGTAGCATTGGGTTAGATGTAGCACGGGTTAGATGTAGCACAGGGTTAGATGTAGCACGGGGTTAGATGTAGCATTGGGTTAGATGTAGCATTGGGTTAGATGTAGCATTGGGTTAGATGTAGCATGGGGTTAGATGTAGCATTGGGTTAGATGTAGCACGGGGTTAGATGTAGCATTGGGGTTAGATGTAGCACGGGTTAGATGTAGCACGGGGTTAGATGTAGCACGGGTTAGATGTAGCACGGGGTTAGATGTAGCACGGGGTTAGATGTAGCATTGGGGTTAGATGTAGCACGGGGTTAGACGTAGCACGGGGTTAGATGTAGCACGGGGTTAGATGTAGCACGGGGTTAGATGTAGCACGGGTTTAGATGTAGCACGGGTTTAGACGTAGCACGGGGTTAGATGTAGCATTGGGTTAGATGTAGCACGGGGTTAGATGTAGCACGGGGTTAGATGTAGCATGGGGTTAGATGTAGCACGGGACGGGGTTAGACGTAGCACGGGGTTAGATGTAGCACGGGGTTAGATGTAGCACGGGGTTATACGTATCATGGGGTTAGACGTAGCACGGCACGGGGTTAGACGTAGCACGGGGTTAGACGTAGCACGGGGTTATATGTAGCACGGGGTTAGATGCACGGGGTTAGACGTAGCATGGGGTTAGATGTAGCACGGGGTTAGACATAGCACGGGGTTAGACGTAGCACAGGGTTAGACGTAGCACGGGGTTATATGTAGCACGGGGTTAGATGTAGCACGGGGCTAGATATAGCACGGCGTTAGATGTAGCACGGGGTTAGATGTAGCATTGGGTTAGATGTAGCACGGGGTTAGATGTAGCATTGGGTTAGATGTAGCACGGGGTTAGATGTAGCACTTGGGTTAGATGTAGCATTGGGTTAGATGTAGCATTGGGTTAGATGTAGCATTGGGTTAGATGTAGCACGGGGTTAGATGTAGCACTGGGTTAGATGTAGCACAGGGTTAGATGTAGCACAGGGTTAGATGTAGCACGGGGTTAGATGTAGCATTGGGTTAGATGTAGCATTGGGTTAGATGTAGCATGGGGTTAGATGTAGCACGGGGTTAGATGTAGCATTGGGTTAGATGTAGCATTGGGTTAGATGTAGCACTGGGTTAGATGTAGCACGGGGTTAGATGTAGCACGGGGTTAGATGTAGCATTGGGTTAGATGTAGCATTGGTTAGATGTAGCACGGGGTTAGATGTAGCACGGGGTTAGATGTAGCACGGGGTTAGATGTAGCACAGGGTTAGATGTAGCATTGGGTTAGATGTAGCACGGGTTAGATGTAGCACGGGGTTAGATGTAGCACGGGGTTAGATGTAGCATTGGGTTAGATGTAGCATTGGGTTAGATGTAGCATTGGGTTAGATGTAGCACGGGGTTAGATGTAGCACGGGGTTAGATGTAGCATTGGGTTAGATGTAGCATGGGGTTAGATGTAGCACGGGGTTAGATGTAGCATTGGGTTAGATGTAGCATTGGGTTAGATGTAGCACAGGTTAGATGTAGCATTGGGTTAGATGTAGCATTGGGTTAGATGTAGCATTGGGTTAGATGTAGCATTGGGTTAGATGTAGCATTGGGTTAGATGTAGCATTGGGTTAGATGTAGCATTGGGTTAGATGTAGCATGGGGTTAGATGTAGCATTGGGTTAGATGTAGCATTGGTTAGATGTAGCATTGGGTTAGATGTAGCATTGGTTAGATGTAGCACGGGTTAGATGTAGCACGGGGTTAGATGTAGCATTAGGTTAGATGTAGCATAGCACGGGGTTAGATGTAGCATTGGGTTAGATGTAGCATTGGGTTAGATGTAGCATTGGGTTAGATGTAGCATTGGGTTAGATGTAGCATTGGGTTAGATGTAGCACAGGGTTAGATGTAGCATTGGGTTAGATGTAGCACGGGGTTAGATGTAGCATTGGGTTAGATGTAGCATTGGGGTTAGATGTAGCATTGGGTTAGATGTAGCATGGGGTTAGATGTAGCACGGGGTTAGATGTAGCATTGGGTTAGATGTAGCACGGGGTTAGATGAAGCATTGGGTTAGATGTAGCACAGGGTTAGATGTAGCACCGGGTTAGATGTAGCATGGGGTTAGATGTAGCACAGGGTTAGATGTAGCATTGGGTTAGATGTAGCATGGGGTTAGATGTAGCACGGGGTTAGATGTAGCACGGGGTTAGATGTAGCATTGGGTTAGATGTAGCATTGGGTTAGATGTAGCATTGGGTTAGATGTAGCATTGGGTTAGATGTAGCACGGGGTTAGATGTAGCACAGGGTTAGATGTAGCACGGGGTTAGATGTAGCATTGGGTTAGATGTAGCATTGGGTTAGATGTAGCACGGGGTTAGATGTAGCATTGGGTTAGATGTAGCATGGGTTAGATGTAGCATTGGGTTAGATGTAGCATGGGGGTTAGATGTAGAACGGGGTTAGATGTAGCATTGGTTTAGATGTAGCATTGGGTTGATGTAGCACAGGGTTAGATGTAGCATTGGGTTAGATGTAGCATTGGGTTAGATGTAGCATTGGGTTAGATGTAGCATTGGGTTAGATGTAGCATTGGGTTAGATGTAGCATTGGGTTAGATGTAGCATTGGGTTAGATGTAGCATGGGGTTAGATGTAGCATTGGGTTAGATGTAGCATTGGGTTAGATGTAGCATTGGGTTAGATGTAGCACGGGTTAGATGTAGCATTGGGTTAGATGTTAGATGTAGCATTGGGTTAGATGTAGCACGGGGTTAGATGTAGCACGGGGTTAGATGTAGCACGGGGTTAGATGTAGCACAGGGTTAGATGTAGCATTGGGTTAGATGTAGCATGGGGTTAGATGTAGCATTGGGTTAGATGTAGCATTGGGTTAGATGTAGCACGGGGTTAGATGTAGCATTGGGTTAGATGTAGCATTGGGTTAGATGTAGCACGGGGTTAGATGTAGCACGGGGTTAGATGTAGCACGGGGTTAGATGTAGCACGGGTTAGATGTAGCATTGGGGTTAGATGTAGCACGGGGTTAGATGTAGCACGGGGTTAGATGTAGCACGGGGTTAGATGTAGCACGGGGTTAGATGTAGCACGGGGTTAGATGTAGCACGGGTTTAGATGTAGCACGGGTTAGATGTAGCATTGGGTTAGATGTAGCACGGGGTTAGACGTAGCACGGGTTAGATGTAGCACGGGGTTAGATGTAGCACGGGGTTAGATGTAGCACGGGGTTAGATGTAGCACGGGGTTAGATGTAGCACGGGGTTAGATGTAGCATTGGGTTAGATGTAGCACGGGTTAGATGTAGCACGGGGTTAGATGTAGCATTGGGGTTAGATGTAGCACGGGGTTAGATGTAGCACGGGTTAGATGTAGCACGGGGTTAGATGTAGCATGGGTTAGCACGGGTTAGATGTAGCATTGGGGTTAGATGTAGCATGGGTTAGATGTAGCATTGGGGTTAGATGTAGCACGGGGTTAGATGTAGCATGGGGTTAGATGTAGCACGGGGTTAGATGTAGCACGGGGTTAGATGTAGCATTGGGTTAGATGTAGCATTGGGTTAGATGTAGCACGGGTTAGATGTAGCACGGGTTAGATGTAGCACGGGGTTAGATGTAGCACGGGGTTAGATGTAGCATTGGGTTAGATGTAGCACGGGTTAGATGTAGCATTGGGTTAGATGTAGCATTGGGTTAGATGTAGCATTGGGTTAGATGGGGTTAGATGTAGCACGGGGTTAGATGTAGCACGGGTTAGATGTAGCATTGGGTTAGATGTAGCATTGGGGTTAGATGTAGCACGGGGTTAGATGTAGCATGGGGTTAGATGTAGCACGGGGTTAGATGTAGCACGGGTTTAGATGTAGCACGGGGTTAGACGTAGCACGGGGTTAGATGTAGCATTGGGTTAGATGTAGCATTGGGTTAGATGTAGCACGGGGTTAGATGTAGCACGGGGTTAGATGTAGCATTGGGGTTAGATGTAGCATTGGGTTAGATGTAGCATTGGGTTAGATGTAGCATTGGGTTAGATGTAGCATTGGGTTAGATGTAGCACGGGTTAGATGTAGCACGGGTTAGATGTAGCACGGGGTTAGATGTAGCACGGGGGTTAGATGTAGCATTGGGTTAGATGTAGCATTGGGTTAGATGTAGCATTGGGTTAGATGTAGCATTGGGTTAGATGTAGCACGGGGTTAGATGTAGCATTGGGTTAGATGTAGCATGGGGTTAGATGTAGCATTGGGTTAGATGTAGCATTGGGTTAGATGTAGCATTGGGTTAGATGTAGCACGGGGTTAGATGTAGCATTGGGTTAGATGTAGCATTGGGTTAGATGTAGCATTGGGTTAGATGTAGCATTGGGTTAGATGTAGCATTGGGTTAGATGTAGCACGGGGGTTAGATGTAGCACGGTTAGGGTTAGATGTAGCACGGGGTTAGATGTAGCATTGGGTTAGATGTAGCATTGGGTTAGATGTAGCATTGGGTTAGATGTAGGGGTTAGATGTAGCATTGGGTTAGATGTAGCATTGGGTTAGATGTAGCACGGGGTTAGATGTAGCATTGGGTTAGATGTAGCATTGGGTTAGATGTAGCATGGGGTTAGATGTAGCATTGGGTTAGATGTAGCATTGGGTTAGATGTAGCATTGGGTTAGATGTAGCATTGGGTTAGATGTAGCATTGGGTTAGATGTAGCATTGGGTTAGATGTAGCATTGGTTAGATGTAGCATTGGGTTAGATGTAGCATGGGGTTAGATGTAGCATTGGGTTAGATGTAGCACGGGGTTAGATGTAGCATTGGGTTAGATGTAGCATTGGGTTAGATGTAGCATTGGGTTAGATGTAGCACAGGGTTAGATGTAGCATGGGGTTAGATGTAGCACGGGGTTAGATGTAGCATTGGGTTAGATGTAGCATTGGGTTAGATGTAGCATTGGGTTAGATGTAGCATGGGGTTAGATGTAGCACGGGGTTAGATGTAGCATGGGGTTAGATGTAGCACGGGGTTAGATGTTAGATGTAGCATTGGGTTAGATGTAGCATTGGGTTAGATGTAGCATTGGGTTAGATGTAGCATTGGGTTAGATGTAGCATTGGGTTAGATGTAGCATTGGGGTTAGATGTTAGCATTAACAGGGCACGGGGTTAGATGTAGCATTGGGTTAGATGTAGCACGGGTTAGATGTAGCATTGGTTAGATGTAGCATTGGGTTAGATGTAGCACGGTTAGATGTAGCACGGGGTTAGATGTAGCATTGGGTTAGATGTAGCATTGGGTTAGATGTAGCACGGGGTTAGATGTAGCACGGGGTTAGATGTAGCATTGGGTTAGATGTAGCATTAGATGTAGCATTGGGTTAGATGTAGCATGGGGTTAGATGTAGCACGGGGTTAGATGTAGCATGTTAGATGTAGCATTGGGTTAGATGTAGCACGGGGTTAGATGTAGCATTGGGTTAGATGTAGCATTAGATGTAGCACGGGTTAGATGTAGCACGGGGTTAGATGTAGCATTGGGTTAGATGTAGCATTGGGTTAGATGTAGCATTGGGTTTAGATGTAGCATGGGTTAGATGTAGCACGGGGTTAGATGGTTAGATGTAGCATTGGGTTAGATGTAGCATTGGGTTAGATGTAGCATGGGGTTAGATGTAGCACGGGTTAGATGTAGCATTGGGTTAGATGTAGCATGGGGTTAGATGTAGCACGGGGTTAGATGTAGCACGGGGATGTAGCATTGGGTTAGATGTAGCATTGGGTTAGATGTAGCACGGGTTAGATGTAGCACGGGTTAGGTTAGATGCAGCATTGGGGTTAGATGTAGCATTGGGTTAGATGTTGGGGGTTAGATGTAGCACGGGGTTAGATGTAGCATTGGGGTTAGATGTAGCACGGGGTTAGATGTAGCACGGGGTTAGATGTAGCACGGGTTAGATGTAGCACGGGGGTTAGATGTAGCATTGGGGTTAGATGTAGCACGGGGTTAGATGTAGCACGGGTTAGATGTAGCACGGGTTAGATGTAGCACGGGGTTAGATGTAGCATTGGGTTAGATGTAGCATTGGGTTAGATGTAGCACGGGGTTAGATGTAGCACGGGTTAGACATAGCACGGGGTTAGATGTAGCACGGGTTAGATGTAGCATTGGGTTAGATGTAGCATTGGGTTAGATGTAGCATTGGGTTAGATGTAGCACGGGGTTAGATCAGTAGCAGGGTTAGATGTAGCATTGGGTTAGATGTAGCATGGGGTTAGATGTAGCACGGGGTTAGATGTAGCATTGGGTTAGATGTAGCATGGGTTAGATGTAGCACGGGGTTAGATGTAGCATTGGGGTTAGATGTAGCACGGGTTAGATGTAGCACGGGGTTAGATGTAGCACGGGGTTAGATGTAGCATTGGGTTAGATGTAGCATTGGGTTAGATGTAGCATTGGGTTAGATGTAGCATTGGGGGGTTAGATGTAGCATTGGGTTAGATGTAGCATTGGGTTAGATGTAGCACGGGGTTAGATGTAGCACGGGGTTAGATGTAGCACGGGTTAGATGTAGCATTGGGTTAGATGTTTGGGGTTAGATGTAGCACGGGGTTAGATGTAGCATTGGGTTAGATGTAGCATTGGGGTTAGATGTGGGGTTAGATGTAGCATTGGGTTAGATGTAGCATTGGGTTAGATGTAGCACGGGGTTAGATGTAGCACGGGGTTAGATGTAGCATTGGGTTAGATGTAGCATGGGGTTAGATGTAGCATTGGGTTAGATGTAGCATTGGGTTAGATGTAGCATTGGGTTAGATGTAGCATTGGGTTAGATGTAGCATTGGGTTAGATGTAGCATTGGGTTAGATGTAGCATTGGGTTAGATGTAGCACGGGTTAGATGTAGCACAGGGTTAGATGTAGCATTGGGTTAGATGTAGCATGGGGTTAGATGTAGCATTGGGTTAGATGTAGCATTGGGTTAGATGTAGCATTGGGTTAGATGTAGCATTGGGTTAGATGTAGCATTGGGTTAGATGTAGCATTGGGTTAGATGTAGCACGGGGTTAGATGTAGCACGGGGTTAGATGTAGCATTGGGTTAGATGTAGCATTGGGTTAGATGTAGCATGGGTTAGATGTATTGGGTTAGATGTAGCATTGGGTTAGATGTAGCACGGGGTTAGATGTAGCACGGGGTTAGATGTAGCATTGGGTTAGATGTAGCATTGGGTTAGATGTAGCACGGGGTTAGATGTAGCATTGGGTTAGATGTAGCATTGGGTTAGATGTAGCACAGGGTTAGATGTAGCATTGGGTTAGATGTAGCATTGGGTTAGATGTAGCATTGGGTTAGATGTAGCACGGGGTTAGATGTAGCATTGGGTTAGATGTAGCATTGGGTTAGATGTAGCATTGGGTTAGATGTAGCATTGGGTTAGATGTAGCATTGGGTTAGATGTAGCATTGGGTTAGATGTAGCATTGGGTTAGATGTAGCATTGGGTTAGATGTAGCATTGGGTTAGATGTAGCACGGGGGTTAGATGTAGCACGGGGTTAGATGTAGCATTGGGTTAGATGTAGCATTGGGTTAGATGTAGCATTTAGGTTAGATGTAGCACGGGGTTAGATGTAGCACGGGTTAGATGTAGCATTGGGTTAGATGTAGCATGGGGTTAGATGTAGCATTGGGTTAGATGTAGCACGGGGTTAGATGTAGCATGGGGTTAGATGTAGCATTGGGTTAGATGTAGCACGGGTTAGATGTAGCATTGGGTTAGATGTAGCATTGGGTTAGATGTAGCATGGGGTTAGATGTAGCATTGGGTTAGATGTAGCATTGGGTTAGATGTAGCACGGGGTTAGATGTAGCACGGGTTAGATGTAGCACGGGGTTAGATGTAGCACGGGGTTAGATGTAGCATTGGGTTAGATGTAGCATTGGGTTAGATGTAGCATTGGGTTAGATGTAGCATTGGGTTAGATGTAGCACGGGTTAGATGTAGCATTGGGTTAGATGTAGCACGGGGTTAGATGTAGCACGGGGTTAGATGTAGCACGGGTTAGATGTAGCATTGGTTAGATGTAGCACGGGTTAGATGTAGCACGGGGTTATTGTAGCACGTTAGATGTAGCATTGGGTTAGATGTAGCATTGGGTTAGATGTAGCACGGGGTTAGACGTAGCACGGGGTTAGATGTAGCACGGGGTTAGATGTAGCACGGGGTTAGATGTAGCACGGGGTTAGATGTAGCATTGGGTTAGATGTAGCATTGGGTTAGATGTAGCATTGGTTAGATGTAGCATTGGGTTAGATGTAGATGTAGCATTGGGTTAGATGTAGCATTGGGTTAGATGTAGCATTGGGTTAGATGTAGCATTGGGTTAGATGTAGCATTGGGTTAGATGTAGCATTGGGTTAGATGTAGCACGGGGTTAGATGTAGCATTGATAGGGTTAGATTAGATGTAGCATTGGGTTAGATGTAGCATTGGGTTAGATGTAGCATTGGGTTAGATGTAGCATTGGGTTAGGGTTAGATGTAGCATTAGGGTTAGATGTAGCATTGGGTTAGATGTAGCATTGGGTTAGATGTAGCATTGGGTTAGATGTAGCATTGGGTTAGATGTAGCATTGGGTTAGATGTAGCATTGGGTTAGATGTAGCACGGGGTTAGATGTAGCACAGATGTAGCACGGGGTTAGATGTAGCATTGGGTTAGATGTAGCATTGGGTTAGATGTAGCATTGGGTTAGATGTAGCACAGGGGTTAGATGTAGCATTGGGTTAGATGTAGCACGGGGTTAGATGTAGCATTGGGTTAGATGTAGCACGGGGTTAGATGTAGCATTGGGTTAGATGTAGCATTGGGTTAGATGTAGCACGGGTTAGATGATGTTAGATGTAGCATTGGGTTAGATGTAGCATTGGGTTAGATGTAGCATTGGGTTAGATGTAGCATTGGGGTTAGATGTAGCATTAGATGGGTTAGATGTAGCATTGGGTTAGATGTAGCATTGGGTTAGATGTAGCATTGGGTTAGATGTAGCACGGGGTTAGATGTAGCACGGGGTTAGATGTAGCATTGGGTTAGATGTAGCATTGGGTTAGATGTAGCACGGGTTAGATGTAGCATTGGGTTAGATGTAGCATGGGTTAGATTAGATGTAGCACAGTTAGATGTAGCACGGGGTTAGATGTAGCACGGGTTAGATGTAGCATTGGGTTAGATGTAGCATTGGGTTAGATGTAGCATTGGTTAGATGTAGCACGGGTTAGATGTATATGCATTGGGTTAGATGTAGCACGGGGTTAGATGTAGCACGGGGTTAGATGTAGCACGGGGTTAGATAGCACGGGGTTAGATGTAGCACGGGTTAGATGTAGCACGGGTTAGATGGCACGGGGTTAGACGTAGCACGGGGTTAGATGTAGGTTACGGGGTTAGACGGGGTTAGATGTAGCACGGGTTAGATGTAGCACGGGGTTAGACGTAGCACGGGGTTAGAACATTAGACGTAGCACGGGTTAGACATAGCACGGGGTTAGACGTAGCATTGGGTTAGACGTAGCACGGGGTTAGATGTAGCACGGGGTTAGATGTAGCAGGGGTTAGATGTAGCACGGGTTAGACGGGGGTTAGACATAGCACGGGGGGTTAGATGTAGCACGGGGTTAGATGTAGCATGGGGTTAGATGTAGCACGGGTTAGATGTAGCATTGGGGTTAGATGTAGCATTAGGGGGGTTAGATGTAGCACGGGTTAGATGTAGCACGGGTTAGATGTAGCATGGGGTTAGATGTAGCACGGGGTTAGATGTAGCATTGGGTTAGATGTAGCATGGGGTTAGATGTAGCATTGGGTTAGATGTAGCATTGGGTTAGATGTAGCATGGGGTTAGATGTAGCATGGGGTTAGATGTAGCACGGGGTTAGATGTAGCATTGGGGTTAGATGTAGCATTGGGTTAGATGTAGCATTGGGTTAGATGTAGCACGGGTTTAGATGTAGCACGGGGTTAGATGTAGCATTGGGTTAGATGTAGCACGGGTTAGATGTAGCATTGGGTTAGATGTAGCATTGGGGTTAGATGTAGTACGGGGTTAGATGTAGCATTGGGTTAGATGTAGCATGGGTTAGATGTAGCACGGGTTAGATGTAGCACAGGGTTAGATGTAGCATTGGGTTAGATGTAGCATTGGGTTAGATGTAGCATTGGGTTAGATGTAGCATTGGGTTAGATGTAGCATTGGGTTAGATGTAGCACGGCAGGGTTAGATGTAGCATTGGGTTAGATGTAGCATTGGGTTAGATGTAGCATTGGGTTAGATGTAGCATTGGGTTAGATGTAGCACGGGGTTAGATGTAGCACGGGGTTAGATGTAGCATTGGGTTAGATGTAGCATTGGGTTAGATGTAGCATTGGGTTAGATGTAGCATTGGGTTAGATGTAGCATTGGTTAGATGTAGCATTGGGTTAGATGTAGCATGGGGTTAGATGTAGCATTGGGTTAGATGTAGCATTGGGGTTAGATGTAGTAGCATTGGGTTAGATGTAGCATTGGGTTAGATGTAGCATTGGGTTAGATGTAGCATTGGGTTAGATGTAGCATTGGGTTAGATGTAGCACAGGGTTAGATGTAGCATTGGGTTAGATGTAGCATTGGGTTAGATGTAGCATTGGGTTAGATGTAGCACTGGGTTAGATGTAGCACGGGTTAGATGTAGCACGGGGTTAGATGTAGCATTGGGTTAGATGTAGCATGTAGCATTGGGTTAGATGTAGCATTGGGTTAGATGTAGCATTGGGTTAGATGTAGCACAGGGTTAGATGTAGCATTGGGTTAGATGTAGCATTGGGTTAGATGTAGCACGGGTTAGATGTAGCATTGGGTTAGATGTAGCATTGGGTTAGATGTAGCATTGGGTTAGATGTAGCACGGGTTAGATGTAGCATTGGGTTAGATGTAGCATTGGGTTAGATGTAGCATGGGTTAGATGTAGCATTTAGATGTAGCACGGGTTAGATGTAGCATGCATTGGGTTAGATGTAGCATGGGGTTAGATGTAGCACGGGGTTAGATGTAGCATTAGGGTTAGATGTAGCACGGGTTAGATGTTTTGGGTTAGATGTAGCACGGGGTTAGATGTAGCATTGGGTTAGATGTAGCATTGGGTTAGATGTAGCATGTAGCACGGGTTAGATGTAGCATTGGGTTAGATGTAGCATTTAGATGTTAGATGTTAGATGTATTGGGTTAGATGTAGCACGGGGTTAGATGTAGCATTGGGTTAGACGTAGCACGGGGTTAGATGTAGCATTGGGTTAGATGTAGCATGGGGTTAGATGTAGCACGGGGTTAGATGTAGCACGGGTTAGATGGGGTTAGATGTAGCATTGGGTTAGATGTAGCACGGGGGTTAGATGTAGCACGGGTTAGATGTAGCACGGGGTTAGATGTAGCACGGGGTTAGATGGTTAGACGCACGGGTTAGATATAGCATTAGATGTAGCACGGGTTAGACATAGCACGGGGTTAGATGTAGCACGGGTTAGATGTAGCATTGGTTAGATGTAGCATTGGGTTAGATGTAGCACGGGGTTAGATGTAGCACGGGGTTAGATGTAGCACGGGGTTAGATGTAGCATTGGGGTTAGACGTAGCACGGGGTTAGATGTAGCACGGGTTAGATGTAGCATTGGGTTAGATGTAGCATTGGGTTAGATGTAGCATTGGGTTAGATGTAGCACGGGGTTAGATGTAGCACGGGGTTAGATGTAGCATTGGGTTAGATGTAGCACACTGGGGTTAGATGTAGCATTAGGTTAGATGTAGCATTGGGGTTAGATGTAGCACATGGGGTTAGATGTAGCACGGGGTTAGATGTAGCACGGGTTAGATGTAGCACGGGTTAGATGTAGCATGGGTTAGATGTAGGGGTTAGATGTAGCACAGGGTTAGATGTAGCATTGGGTTAGATGTAGCATGGGGTTAGATGTAGCATTGGGTTAGATGTAGCACGGGGTTAGATGTAGCACTGGGTTAGATGTAGCACGGGGTTAGATGTAGCACGGGGTTAGATGTAGCATTGGGTTAGATGTAGCACGGGTTAGATGTAGCATTGGGTTAGATGTAGCACGGGGTTAGATGTAGCATTGGGTTAGATGTAGCATTGGGTTAGATGTAGCATTGGGTTAGATGTAGCATTGGGTTAGATGTAGCATTGGGTTAGATGTAGCACGGGGTTAGATGTAGCACGGGGTTAGATGTAGCATTGGGTTAGATTAGATGTAGCATTGGTTAGATGTAGCACGGGTTAGACGTGCACGGGGTTAGATGTAGCATTGGGTTAGATGTAGCATTGGGTTAGATGTAGCATTGGGTTAGATGTAGCACGGGGGTTAGATGTAGCACGGGGTTAGATTGGGTTAGATATAGCACGGGTTAGATGTAGCACGGGGTTAGATGTAGCACGGGGTTAGATGTAGCATTGGGTTAGATGCATGCATTGGGTTAGATGTAGCACGGGGTTAGATGTAGCATTGGGTTAGATGTAGCACGGGTTAGATGCAGCATTGGGTTAGATGTAGCATTGGGGTTAGATGTAGCACGGGTTAGATGTAGCATTGGGGTTAGATGTAGCATTGGGTTAGATGTAGCATTGGGTTAGATGTAGCATTGGGTTAGATGTAGCATTGGGTTAGATGTAACGGTTAGATGTAGCACGGGTTAGATGTAGCATTGGGTTAGATGTAGCATTGGGTTAGATGTAGCATTGGGTTAGATGTAGCACGGGGTTAGATGTAGCACGGGGTTAGATGTAGCATTGGGTTAGATGTAGCATTGGGTTAGATGTAGCATTGGGGTTAGATGTAGCACGGGGTTAGATGTAGCACGGGTTAGATGTAGCATTGGGTTAGATGTAGCATTGGGTTAGATGTAGCACGGGTTAGATGTAGCACGGGGTTAGATGTAGCATTAGGTTAGATGTTAGCACGGGGTTAGATGTAGCACGCGAAGGGTTAGATGTAGCATGGGGTTAGATTAGCATTAGTATGTAGCATTGGGTTAGATGCACGGGGTTAGATGGGGGGTTAGATGTAGCATTGGGTTAGATGTAGCACGGGTTAGATGTAGCATTGGGTTAGATGTAGCATTGGGTTAGATGTAGCATTGGGTTAGATGTAGCATGGGTTAGATGTAGCATTGGGTTAGATGTAGCACGGGTTAGATGTAGCATTGGGTTAGATGTAGCACAGGGTTAGATGTAGCATTGGGTTAGATGTAGCATGGGGTTAGATGTAGCATTGGGTTAGATGTAGCACGGGGTTAGATGTTAGATGTAGCACGGGGTTAGATGTAGCATTGGGTTAGATGTAGCATTAGATGTAGCATTGGGGTTAGATGTAGCATTGGGTTAGATGTAGCATTGGGTTAGATGTAGCATTGGGTTAGATGTAGCACGGGGTTAGATGTAGCACGGGGTTAGATGTAGCATTGGGTTAGATGTAGGGGTTAGATGTAGCATTGGTTAGATGTAGCATTGGGTTAGATGTAGCACGGGTTAGATGTAGCACGGGGTTAGATGTAGCATTGGGTTAGATGTAGCATTGGGTTAGATGTAGCATGGGGTTAGATGTAGCATTGGGTTAGATGTAGCATTGGGTTAGATGTAGCACGGGGTTAGATGTAGCATTGGGTTAGATGTAGCATGGGGTTAGATGTAGCACGGGGTTAGATGTAGCACGGGTTAGATGTAGCATGGGGTTAGATGTAGCACGGGGTTAGATGTAGCACGGGGTTAGATGTAGCACGGGGTTAGATGTAGCACACGGGTTAGATGTAGCATTGGATGGGGTTAGATGTAGCACGGGGTTAGATGTAGCATCGGGGTTAGATGTAGCATTAGATGTAGGGTTAGATGTAGCATTGGGTTAGATGTAGCATGGGGTTAGATGTAGCACGGGTTAGATGTAGCATTGGGTTAGATGTAGCATGGGGTTAGATGTAGCACGGGTTAGATGTAGCATTGGGTTAGATGTAGCACGGGGTTAGATGTAGCACGGGGTTAGATGTAGCACGGGGTTAGATGTTTAGACATTGGGTTAGATGTAGCATTGGGTTAGATGTAGCACGGGTTAGATGTAGCATTGGGTTAGATGTAGCATTGGGTTAGATGTAGCACGGGGTTAGATGTAGCACGGGTTAGATGTAGCACGGGGTTAGATGTAGCACTGGGTTAGATGTAGCATTGGCACGGGTTAGATGTAGCATTGGGTTAGATGTAGCATGGGGTTAGATGTAGCACGGGTTAGATGTAGCACGGGGTTAGATGTAGCATGGGGTTAGATGTAGCACGGGGTTAGATGTAGCACGGGGTTAGATGTAGCACGGGTTAGATGTGATGCATTTCATTAGGTTAGATGTAGCATCCTTAGGTTAGATGTAGCACGGGTTAGATGTAGCACGGGTTAGATGTAGCACGGGGTTAGATGTAGCATTGGGGTAGCACTTGGTTAGATGTAGCATTGGGTTAGATGTAGCACGGGGTTAGATGTAGCATTGGGTTAGATGTAGCACGGGGTTAGATGTAGCACATTGGGTTAGATGTAGTTTTAGATGTAGCATTAGATCCTTAGATGTAGCATTGGGTTAGATGTAGCACGGGGTTAGATGTAGCATTGGGTTAGATGTAGCACGGGTTAGATGTAGCACGGGGTTAGATGTAGCATTGGGGGTTAGATGTAGCACGGGTTAGATGTAGCATTGGGTTAGATGTAGCATTGGGTTAGATGTAGCACGGGGTTAGATGTAGCACGGGTTAGATGTAGCATGTAGATAGCATTGGTTAGATGTAGCACTGGGTTAGATGTAGCACTGGGTTAGATGTAGCACGGGGTTAGATGTAGCACGGGGTTAGATGTAGCATGGGGTTAGAGATGTAGCATGGGATGTTTAGATGTACATTGGGTTAGATGTAGCATTGGGTTAGATGTAGCACAGGGTTAGATGCAGCATGGGTTAGATGTAGCATTGGGTTAGATGTAGCATTGGGGTTAGATGTAGCATTGGGTTAGATGTAGCATTGGGTTAGATGTAGCAATGGGGTTAGATGTAACGAGGGCAGATTGGTTAGATGTAGCATTGGGATGTAGCATTGGGGTTAGATGTAGCATTGGGTTAGATGTAGCATTGGGTTAGATGTAGCACGGGGTTAGATGTAGCATTGGGTTAGATGTAGCATTGGGTTAGATGTAGCACGGGTTAGATGTAGCATTGGGTTAGATGTAGCATTGGGTTAGATGTAGCATTGGGTTAGATGTAGCACGGGTTAGATGTAGCATTGGGTTAGATGTAGCATCCGGGTTAGATGTAGCTTGGGTTAGATGTAGCATTGGGTTAGATGTAGCACGGGGTTAGATGTAGCATTGGGTTAGATGTAGCATTGGGTTAGATGTAGCACGGGTTAGATGTAGCATTTAACGGGTTAGACGTAGCGGGGTTAGATGTAGCACGGGTTAGATGTAGCACGGTTAGGCATTGGGTTAGATGTAACATTGGGTTAGATGTAGCATTGGGTTAGATGTAGCATTGGGTTAGATGTAGCATTGGGTTAGATGTAGCACGGGGTTAGATGTAGCACGGGGTTAGATGTAGCATCCCTTAGACATAGGGTTAGATGTAGCATTGGGTTAGATGTAGCACGGGGGTTAGATGTAGTACATGTGAGCATTGGGTTAGATGTAGCACGGGGTTAGATGTAGCAGGCAGGGTTAGATGTAGCATTGGGTTAGATGTAGCACGGGGTTAGATGTAGCACGGGGTTAGATGTAGCACGGGTTAGATGTAGCATTAGAGTAGCACGGGGTTAGATGTAGCATTGGGTTAGATGTAGCATTGGGTTAGATGTAGCATTGGGTTAGATGTAGCATTGGGTTAGATGTAGCATTGGGTTAGATGTAGGTTAGATGGTTATAGATGTAGCATGGGGTTAGATGTAGCACGGGTTAGATGTAGCATTGGGGTTAGATGTAGCATTGGGTTAGATGTTGGGTTAGATGTAGCATGGGGTTAGATGTAGCACGGGGTTAGATGTAGCATTGGGTTAGATGTAGCATTGGGTTAGATGTAGCATTGGGTTAGATGTAGCACGGGGTTAGATGTAGCATGGGGTTAGATGTAGCACGGGTTAGATGTAGCACAGGGTTAGATGTAGCATTGGGTTAGATGTAGCATTGGGTTAGATGTAGCATTGGGTTAGATGTAGCACGGGGTTAGATGTAGCATTGGGTTAGATGTAGCATTGGGTTAGATGTAGCACGGGGTTAGATGTAGCATTGGGTTAGATGTAGCATTGGGGTTAGATGTAGCATTGGGTTAGATGTAGCACAGGGTTAGATGTAGCATTGGGTTAGATGTAGCATTGGGTTAGATGTAGCACGGGTTAGATGTAGCACGGGTTAGATGTAGCACGGGTTAGATGTAGCACGGGTTAGATGTAGCACGGGTTAGATGTTAGATGTAGCACGGGGTTAGATGTAGCATTGGGTTAGATGTAGCATTGGGTTAGATGTAGCACGGGGTTAGATGTAGCATTGGGTTAGATGTAGCATTGGGTTAGATGTAGCACGGGTTAGATGTAGCATTGGGTTAGATGTAGCACGGGGTTAGATGTAGCATTGGGTTAGATGTAGCACGGGTTAGATGTAGCACAGGGTTAGATGTAGCATGGATGTAGCATTGGGGTTAGATGTAGCACGGGGTTAGATGTAGCATTGGGTTAGATGTAGCATGGGGTTAGATGTAGCACGGGGTTAGATGTAGCACGGGTTAGATGTAGCACGGGTTAGATGTAGCACGGGGTTAGATGTAGCATGGGTTAGATGTAGCACGGGTTAGATGTAGCACGGGGTTAGATGTAGCATGGGGTTAGATGTAGCATTGGGTTAGATGTAGCATTAGGTTAGATGTAGCACGGGTTAGATGTAGGGGTTAGATGTAGCACGGGGTTAGATGTAGCATGGGTTAGATGTAGCACGGGTTAGATGTAGCACGGGGTTAGATGTAGCACGGGGGTTAGATGTAGCATTGGGTTAGATGTAGCATTGGGTTAGATGTAGCATTGGGGTTAGACGTAGCACGGGGTTAGATGTAGCAGCACGGGGTTAGATGTAACTGGGTTAGATGTAGCATTGGGTTAGATGTAGCACGGGGTTAGACGTAGTAGCACGGGGTTAGATGTAGCACGGGGTTAGACAGATGTAGCACGGGGTTAGATATAGCACGGGTTAGATGTAGCACGGGTTAGATGTAGCACGGATGTAGCATTGGGTTAGATGTAGCATTGAGGTTAGATGTAGCACGGGGTTAGATGTAGCATTGGGTTAGATGTAGCATTAGGGTTAGATGTAGCACAGGGTTAGATGTAGCATTGGGTTAGATGTAGCACGGGGTTAGATGTAGCATTGGTTAGATGTAGCATTGGGTTAGATGTAGCATTGGGTTAGATGTAGCATTGGGTTAGATGTAGCATTGGGGTTAGATGTAGCATTGGGTTAGATGTAGCATTGGGTTAGATGTAGCACGGGGTTAGATGTAGCATTGGGTTAGATGTAGCATTGGGTTAGATGTAGCATTGGGTTAGATGTAGCACGGGGTTAGATGTAGCATTGGGTTAGATGTAGCATTGGGGTTAGATGTAGCACGGGTTAGATGTAGCATTGGGTTAGATGTAGCATTGGGGTTAGATGTAGCACGGGGTTAGATGTAGCATTGGGTTAGATGTAGCATTGGGTTAGATGTAGCATTGGGTTAGATGTAGCACGGGGTTAGATGTAGCATTGGGTTAGATGTAGCATTGGGTTAGATGTAGCATGGGTTAGATGTAGCATTAGCACTGGGTTAGATGTAGCACGGGGTTAGATGTAGCATTGGGTTAGATGTAGCATTGGGTTAGATGTAGCACGGGTTAGATGTAGCATTGGGTTAGATGTAGCATTGGGTTAGATGTAGCATTGGGTTAGATGTAGCACGGGTTAGATGTAGCATTGGGTTAGATGTAGCACGGGTTAGATGTAGCACAGGGTTAGATGTAGCACGGGTTAGATGTAGCATTGGGTTAGATGTAGCATTGGGTTAGATGTAGCATTGGGTTAGATGTAGCACGGGGTTAGATGTAGCATGGGGTTAGATGTAGCATTGGGTTAGATGTAGCAGATGGGGTTAGATGTAGCATTGGGTTAGATGTAGCACGGGGTTAGATGTAGCACGGGTTAGCACGGTTAGATGTAGCACGGGGGTTAGATGTAGGGTTAGATGTAGCACGGGTTAGATGTAGCACGGGTTAGATGTAGCATTGGGGTTAGATGTAGCATGGGGTTAGATGTAGCACGGGATGTTATAGATGTAGCATTGGGTTAGATGTAGCATTGGGTTAGATGTAGCATTGGGTTAGATGTAGCACGGGTTAGATGTAGCATTGGGTTAGATGTAGCACGGGGTTAGATGTAGCACGGATGGGTTAGATGTAGCATTGGGTTAGATGTAGCACGTTAGATGTAGGGGTTAGATGTAGCATTGGGTTAGATGTAGCACGGGGTTAGATGTAGCACGGGTTAGATGTAGCACGGGTTAGATGTAGCACGGGTTAGATGTAGCATGGGGTTAGATGTAGCACGGGTTAGATGTAGCATTGGGTTAGATGTAGCACGGGGGTTAGATGTAGCATGGGGTTAGACGTAGATGTAGCATTGGGTTAGATGTAGCACGGGGTTAGATGTAGCACGGGGTTAGATGTAGCACGGGTTATATGTAGCATGGGTTAGATGTAGCACGGGTTAGATGTAGCACGGGGTTAGATGTAGCATTGGGTTAGATGTAGCACGGGGTTAGATGTAGCACGGGGTTAGATGTAGCATGGGGTTAGATGTAGCATTGGGTTAGATGTAGCATTGGGTTAGATGTAGCATTGGGTTAGATGTAGCACTGGGTTAGATGTAGCACGGGGTTAGATGTAGCACGGGGTTAGATGTAGCATTGGGTTAGATGTAGCATTGGGTTAGATGTAGCATTGGGTTAGATGTAGCATTGGGTTAGATGTAGCATGGGGTTAGATGTAGCATTGGGTTAGATGTAGCACGGGGTTAGATGTAGCATTGGGTTAGATGTAGCATTGGGTTAGATGTAGCATTAGATGTAGCACGTTAGATGTAGCACGGGGTTAGATGTGGCATTGGGTTAGATGTAGCACGGGGTTAGATGTAGCATTGGGTTAGATGTAGCATGGGGTTAGATGTAGCATTGGGTTAGATGTAGCATTGGGTTAGATGTAGCACGGGGTTAGATGTAGCACGGGGTTAGATGTAGCACAGGGTTAGATGTAGCATTGGGTTAGATGTAGCAAGGGTTAGATGTAGCATGGGGTTAGATGTAGCACGGGGTTAGATGTATTATTGGGTTAGATGTAGCACGGGGTTAGATGTAGCATTGGGTTAGATGTAGCACAGATGTAGCATTAGGGTTAGATGTAGCATTGGGTTAGATGTAACATTGGTTAGATGTAGCACGGGGTTAGATGTAGCATTGGGTTAGATGTAGCATTGGGTTAGATGTAGCATGGGGTTAGATGTAGCACATTGGGGTTAGATGTAGCACGGGTTAGATGTAGCACGGGGTTAGATGTAGCACGGGTTAGATGTAGCACGGTTAGATGTAGCACGGGGTTAGATGTAGCATTAGATTAGACGGGGTTAGATGTACATTGGGTTAGATGTAGCATTGGGTTAGTAGATGTAGCACGGGTTAGATGTAGCACAGGGTTAGATGTAGCATGGGTTAGATGTAGCACGGGGTTAGATGTAGCATTGGGTTAGATGTAGCATTGGGTTAGATGTAGCACGGGGTTAGATGTAGCACGGGGTTAGATGTAGCATGGGGTTAGATGTAGCACGGGTTAGATGTAGCATTGGGTTAGATGTAGCACGGGTTAGACGTAGCACGGGTTAGATGTAGCACGTGGGTTAGATGTAGCACGGGTTAGATGTAGCATGGGGTTAGATGTAGCACGGGGTTAGATGTAGCACGGGTTATATGTAGCATTGGGTTAGATAGATCACGGTTAGATAGTACGGGGTTAGATGTAGCACGGGGTTAGATGTAGCACGGGTTATATGTAGCACGGGGTTAGATGTAGCACGGGGTTAGATGTAGCACGGGGTTAGACGAGGGGTTAGATGCAGCACGGGTTAGATGTAGCACGGGGTTAGATGTAGCATTGGGTTAGATGTAGCACGGGGTTAGATGTAGCATTGGGGTTAGATGTAGCATGGGGTTAGATGTAGCATTGGGTTAGATGTAGCACGGGTTAGATGTAGCATTAGGTTAGATGTAGCACGGGGTTAGATGTAGCACAGGGTTAGATGTAGCATTTAGATGTTTAGATGTAGCATTGGGTTAGATGTAGCATTGGGTTAGATGTAGCATTGGGTTAGATGTAGCATTTAGATGTAGCACGGGTTAGATGTAGATTGGGTTAGATGTAGCATTGGGTTAGATGTAGCACGGGGTTAGATGTAGCATTGGGTTAGATGTAGCATTGGGTTAGATGTAGCATTGGGTTAGATGTAGCATTGGGTTAGATGTAGCATTGGGTTAGATGTAGCATGTTAGATGTAGCACGGGGTTAGATGTAGCATTGGGTTAGATGTAGCATGGGGTTAGATGTAGCATTGGGTTAGATGTAGCACAGGGTTAGATGTAGCATTGGGTTAGATGTAGCATTGGGTTAGATTAGCATTGGGTTAGATGTAGCATTGGGTTAGATGTAGCATTGGGTTAGATGTAGCATTGGGTTAGATGTAGCATTGGGGATGTAGCATTGGGTTAGATGTAGCACGGGGTTAGATGTAGCATTGGGTTAGATGTAGCATTGGGTTAGATGTAGCATTGGGTTAGATGTAGCATTGGGTTAGATGTAGCACGGGTTAGATGTAGCATTGGGGATGTAGCATTGGGTTAGATGTAGCATTGGGTTAGATGTAGCATTGGGTTAGATGTAGCATTGGGGTTAGATGTAGCACGGGTTAGATGTAGCATTGGGTTAGATGTAGCACATGGGTTAGATGTAGCATTGGGTTAGATGTAGCATTGGGTTAGATGTAGATGTAGCATTGGGTTAGATGTAGCACGATGTAGCACGGGTTAGATGTAGCACGGGGTTAGATGTAGCATTAGGTTAGATGTAGCATTTAGGTTAGATGTAGCACGGGGTTAGATGTAGCATTGGGTTAGATGTAGCACGGGGTTAGATGTAGCACGGGGTTAGATGTTAGATTAGATGTAGCACAGGGGTTAGATGTAGCATTGGGTTAGATGTAGCATTGGGTTAGATGTAGCATTGGGTTAGATGTAGCACGGGGTTAGATGTAGCACGGGGTTAGATGTAGCATTGGGTTAGATGTAGCACGGGGTTATGGCACGGGTTAGATGTAGCACGGGGTTAGATGTAGCACGGGTTTAGACGATGTATAGCACGGGGTTAGATGTAGCACGGCACGGGTTAGACATAGCACGGGTTAGACGTAGCATTAGATGTAGCACGGGGTTAGATGTAGCACGGGGTTAGATGTTAGTTAGCACGGGTTAGACGTAGCATGGGGTTAGATGTAGCACGGGGTTAGATGTAGCACGGGGTTAGATGTAGCACGGGTTAGATGTAGCACGGGGTTAGACGTAGCACGGGGTTAGACGTAGCATTAGATGGCACGGGGTTAGACGTAGCACGGGGTTAGACGTAGCACGGCACGGGTTAGACATAGCACGGGTTAGATGTAGCACGGGGTTAGACGTAGCACGGGTTAGATGTAGCACGGTTAGATGTAGCACGGGGTTAGATGTTAGGGTTAGATGTAGCACGGGGTTAGACGTAGCACGGGGTTAGATGTAGCACGGGGTTAGATGATGGCACGGGTTAGACATAGCACGGGTTAGATGTAGCATTGGACGTTAGATGTTAGACGTATTGGGTTAGATGTAGCACGGGGTTAGATGTAACATTGGGTTAGACATAGACGGGTTAGCATAGGGGGTTAGATGTAGCACGGGGTTAGATGTAGCACGGGGTTAGATGTAGCACGTAGCACGGGTTAGATGGGGGTTAGATGTAGCACGGGGTTAGATGTAGCACGGGTTAGACGTAGCACTGGGTTAGATGTAGCATTGGGTTAGATGTAGCATTGGGTTAGATGTAGCATTGGGTTAGATGTAGCACGGGGTTAGATGTAGCACGGGGTTAGATGTAGCACGGCACGGGGTTAGATGTAGCACGGGTTAGACATAGCACGGGGTTAGATGTAGCACGGGGTTATATGTAGCACGGGGTTATATGTAGCACGGGGTTAGATGTTAGACGCATTGGGTTAGATGTAGCACGGGGTTAGATGTAGCACAGGGTTAGATGTAGCATGGGGTTAGATGTAGCACGGGGTTAGATGTAGACATAACAGGGGTTAGACATAGCACGGGGTTAGACGAGGGTTAGATGTAGCACGGGGTTAGACGTAGCATGGGTTAGATGTAGCACGGGTTAGATGTAGCACGGGGTTAGATGTAGCATTGGGTTAGATGTAGCACGGGGTTAGATGTAGCATTGGGTTAGATGTAGCACGGGGTTAGATGTAGCACGGGGTTAGATGTAGCATTGGGTTAGATGTAGCACGGGGTTAGATGTAGCATTGGGTTAGATGTAGCATTGGGTTAGATGTAGCATTGGGTTAGATGTAGCATTGGGTTAGATGTAGCATGGGGTTAGATGTAGCACGGGGTTAGATGTAGCACTACCTTAGATGTAGCACGAGGGTTAGATGTAGCATTGGGTTAGATGTAGCATTGGGTTAGATGTAGCATTGGGTTAGATGTAGCATTGGGTTAGATGTAGCATTGGGTTAGATGTAGCATGGGGTTAGATGTAGCATTGGGTTAGATGTAGCATTGGGTTAGATGTAGCACGGGGGTTAGATGTAGCACAGGGTTAGATGTAGCACGGGGGTTAGATGTAGCATGGGGTTAGATGTAGCATTGGGTTAGATGTAGCATTGGGTTAGATGTAGCATTGGGTTAGATGTAGCACAGGGTTAGATGTAGCACGGGGATTAGCATGGGGTTAGATGTAGCATGGGTTAGATGTAGCATTGGGTTAGATGTAGCACGGGTTAGATGTAGCACGGGGTTAGATGTAGCATTGGGTTAGATGTAGCATTGGGTTAGATGTAGCACGGGGGTTAGATGTAGCACGGGTTAGATGTAGCATTGGGTTAGATGTAGCATGGGGTTAGATCCTGATGTAGCATTGGGTTAGATGTAGCACAGGGTTAGATGTAGCATTGGGTTAGATGTAGCATTAGTTAGATGTAGATGGGTTAGATGTAGCATTGGGTTAGATGTAGCACGGGGTTAGATGTATTATTGGGGTTAGATGTAGCACGGTTAGATGTAGCATTGGAGATGTAGCATTGGGTTAGATGTAGCATTGGGTTAGATGTAGCATTGGGTTAGATGTAGCATGGGGTTAGATGTAGCACGGGGTTAGATGTAGCACGGGTTAGATGTAGCACGGGTTAGATGTAGCACGGGTTAGATGTAGCACGGGTTAGATGTAGCACGGGGTTAGATGTAGCAGATGTGGGGTTAGATGTAGCACGGGGTTAGATGTAGCACGGGTTAGATGTAGCATTGGGTTAGATGTAGCACAGGGTTAGGTTTAGATGTAGCACGGGTTTAGATGTAGCATTTTTAGATGTAGCATTGGGTTAGATAGCACGTAGACATTTACGGGTTAGATGTAGCATGGGGTTAGATGTAGCACAGGGTTAGATGTAGCATTGGGTTAGATGTAGCACGGGTTAGATCTAGGACACATTAGATGTTCTCCAACGGGGTTAGACGAGCACGGGGTTAGATGTAGCACGGGTTAGACATAGCACGGTTAGACGAGCACGGGGTTAGACGATAGCATGTAGCACGGGTTAGATGTAGCGGGTTATATGTAGCACGGGGTAGATGTAGCACGGGTTAGACGTGTCCCCGGGGTTAGACGTAGCATTGGGTTAGATGTAGCACGGGGATTGAGCACAGGGTTAGATGTAGCACGGGGTTAGATGTAGCATTGGGTTAGACGAGCACGGGGTTAGCACGTGGGTTAGACACGGCACGGGGTTAGACATAGCACGGGGTTAGACGTAGCACGGGGGTTAGATGATAGCACGGGGTTAGACGTAGCACGGGGTTAGACGTAGCACTAGGTTAGGCACGGGGTTAGATGTAGCACGGCACGGGGTTAGACATAGCACGGGTTAGATGTAGCACTGGGTTAGATGTAGCATGGGGTTAGATGTAGCACGGGGTTAGATGCATTGGAGCATAGCACGGGGTTAGATGTAGCACGGGGTTAGATGTAGCACAGGGTTAGATGTAGCACGGTTAGATGTAGCACGGGGTTAGATGTAGCACGGGGTTAGATGTAGCATTGGTTAGATGTAGCACGGGGTTAGATGTAGCATTGGGTTAGATGTAGCATTGGGGATTATATGTAGCACCTTAGGTTAGATGTAGCACGGGGCTAGCACAGGGTTAGATGTAGCACGGGTTAGATGTAGCACGGGTTAGATCTAGCATTGGGTTAGATGTAGCATTGGTTAGATGTAGCATTTGGTTAGATGTATGCATTGGGTTAGATGTAGCATTGGGTTAGATGTAGCATTGGGGTTAGATGTAGCACGGGGTTAGATGTAGCACGGGTTAGATGTAGCACTGACCCAGTAGCACGGGTTAGATGTAGCACGTAGCATTGGGTTAGATGTAGCACATTAGATGTTAGCACCGGGTTAGGGTTAGATGTAGAGATGTGCCCGCATTGGGTTAGATGTAGTTTAGATGTAGCACGGGTTTAGATGTAGCACGAGGTTAGATGGCACAGGGTTAGATGTAGCATTCGGGTTAGATGTAGCATTGGGTTAGATGTAGCATTGGGTTATATGTAGCACGGGGTTAGATGTAGCACTTAGATGTAGCATTTGGGTTAGATGTAGGGTTAGATGTAGCACGGGTTAGATGTAGCACAGGGTTAGATGTAGCATTGGGTTAGATGTAGCACGGGGTTAATGATCAGGGTTAGATGTAGAATGGATGTAGCATTGGGTTAGATGTAGCATTGGGTTAGATGTAGCATTGGGTTAGATGTAGCATTGGGTTAGATGTAGCATTGGGTTAGATGTAGCATGGGGTTAGATGTAGCATGGGTTAGATGTAGCATGGGGTTAGATGTAGCATTGGGTTAGATGTAGCATTTAGATGTAGCACGGGTTAGATGTAGCATTGGGTTAGATGTAGCATTGGGGTTAGATGTAGCATTGGGTTAGATGTAGCATTGGGTTAGATGTAGCATTGGGTTAGATGTAGCATTGGGTTAGATGTAGCATTGGGTTAGATGTAACATTGGGTTAGATGTAACATTGGGTTAGATGTAGCATTGGGTTAGATGTAGCACGGGGTTAGATGTAGCACGGGTTAGATGTAGCACAGGGTTAGATGTAGCATTGGGTTAGATGTAGATGCACGGTTAGATGGCAGCACGGGTTAGATGTAGCATTGGGTTAGATGTAGCAGATTGGGTTAGATGTAGCACGGGTTAGACGTAGCACGGGGTTAGACATAGCACGGGTTAGATGTAGCATGGGGTTAGATGAGCACGGGGTTAGATGTAGCACGGGTTAGATGGTTTAGATGTAGCACGCACAAGCATTGGGTTAGATGTAGCATTGGGTTAGATGTAGCACGGGTTAGATGTAGCATTGGGTTAGATGTAGCACGTGGGTTAGATGTAGCACGGGTTAGATGTAGCACGGGGTTAGATCTAGCACGGGTTAGATGTAGCATTGGGTTAGATGTAGCACGGGTTAGATGTAGCACGGGTTAGATGTAGCACGGGGTTAGATGTAGCACGGGGTTAGATGTAGCACTGGGTTAGATGTAGCACGGGGTTAGACATAGTAGCATTGGGTTAGATGTAGCATGGGGTTAGACGGGCACGGGTTAGACAGATGGGGATGTAGCATTAGACATAGCACGGGTTAGATGTAGCACGGGGTTAGATGTAGCACTTGGTTAGACATAGCACGGGTTAGATGTAGCATGGGGTTAGATGTAGCACGGGTTAGACGTTAGATGTAGCATGGGGTTAGATGTAGCATTGGGTTAGATGTTTAGACATGTAGCACGGGGTTAGATGTAGCACGGGGTTAGATGTAGCACGGGGTTAGATGTAGCATGGGTTAGATGTAGCACGGGGTTATATGTAGCACGGGGTTGGACTAGCACGGGTTAGATGTAGCACGGCTAGATAGGTTAGACGGGTTAGATGTAGCACGGGTTAGATGTAGCACGGGGTTAGATGCGCAGCCAGATGTAGGGGTTAGATGTAGCATCGGGTTAGGCACGGGTTAGATGTAGCGGGTTAGACGCATAGCACGGGGTTATATGTAGCATGCAGCGGGGTTAGATGTAGCACGGGGTTAGACGATGTACAACGGGTTAGATGTTAGACGAGCACGGGGTTAGACGTAGCACACGGGTTAGATGTAGCACGGGTTAGATGCAGCATCAGGATGTAGCACAGGGGTTAGATGTAGCACGGGGTTAGATGTAGCACGGGTTAGATGTAGCACTGGGTTAGATGTAGCACGGGTTAGATGTAGGTATGATGCAGCATTAGATGCAGCATTGGGTTAGATGTAGCATGGGGTTAGATGTAGCATTGGGTTAGATGTAGCACGGGTTAGATGTAGCATTGGGTTAGATGTAGCATTGGGTTAGATGTAGCACGGGTTAGATGTAGCACACCAGATGTAGCACAGGGTTAGATGTAGCATTGGGTTAGATGTAGCACGGGTTAGATGTAGCATACCTTAGATGTAGTATCAGGGTTAGATGTAGCATTGGGTTAGATGTAGCATTGGGTTAGATGTAGCATTGGGTTAGATGTAGCACGGGATGTTAGATGTAGCATTGGGTTAGATGTAGCATGGGTTAGATGTAGCATGGGTTAGATGTAGCATTGGGTTAGATGTAGCACGGGTTAGATGTAGCATTGGGTTAGATGTAGCATCGGGTTAGATGCACGGTTAGATGTAGCACGGGTTAGATGTAGTAACGGGGTTAGATGTAGCATTGGGTTAGATGTAGCATTGGGTTAGATGTAGCACAGGGTTAGATGTAGCATTGGGTTAGATGTAGCATTGGGTTAGATGTAGCATTGGGTTATATGTAGCACGGGGTTAGATGTAGCACAGGGTTAGATGTAGCACGGGGTTAGATGTAGCATGGGGTTAGATGTAGCATGGGGTTAGATGTAGCATTGGGTTAGATGTTAGCACGGGTTAGATGTAGATGTAGATGTAGCATTGGGTTAGATGTAGCATTGGGTTAGATGTAGCATTGGGTTAGATGTAGCATTGGGTTAGATGTAGCATTGGGTTAGGGTTATGGGGTTAGATGTAGCACGGGGTTAGATGTAGCACAGGGTTAGATGTAGCACTTAGATGTAGCACGGGTTAGATGTAGCATTGGGTTAGATGTAGCATTGGGTTAGATGTAGCACGGGTTAGATGTAGCATTGGGTTAGATGTAGCACGGGGTTAGATGTAGCACGGGGTTAGACGTAGCACGGGGTTAGATGTAGCATTGGGTTAGATGTAGCACGGGGTTAGATGTTAGATGTAGCATGGGGTTAGATGTAGCATGGGTTATATGTAGATGGGGTTAGATAGGGGGGTTAGATGTAGCATTGTATAGATGTTAGATGTGGGTTAGATGTAGCACGGGTTAGATGTAGCATGGGTTAGGGGATAGCATTGGGTTAGATGTAGCATTGGGGTTAGATGTAGCACAGGGGTTAGATGTAGCACGGGGTTAGATGTAGCACGGGGTTAGACGTAGCACGGGGTTAGAGATGTAGCACGGGTTAGATGTAGCATTGGGATTAGATGTAGATGTGGGTTAGATGTAGCATGGGGTTAGATGTATTATTGGTTAGATGTAGCATTGGGTTAGATGTAGCATGGGGTTAGATGTAGTTACGGGGTTAGATGTAGCATGGGTTAGATGTGGCACGGGTTAGATGTAGCACGGGATGTTAGATGTAGCATTGGGTTAGATGTAGCACGGGTTAGATGTAGCATTGGGTTAGATGTAGCATTATGGGGTTATATGTAGCACGGGTTAGATGTAGCATCTTAGATGTAGCACGGGTTAGATGTAGCACGGGGTTAGATGTAGCATTGGGTTAGATGTAGCATTGGGGTTAGATGTAGCATTGGGTTAGATGTAGCACCTTAGATGTAGCACGGGTTAGATGTAGCACGGGTTAGATGTAGCATTGGGTTAGATGTAGCATTGGGTTAGATGTAGCACGGGTTAGATGTAGCACGGGGTTAGATGTAGCACGGGGTTAGATGTAGCATGGGGTTAGATGTAGCATTGGGTTAGATGTAGCATTAGATGTAGCACGGGTTAGATGTAGCACGGGTTAGATGTAGCATTGGGTTAGATGTAGCATGGGTTAGATGTAGCACGGGGTTAGATGTAGCATTGGGTTAGATGTAGCATTGGGTTAGATGTAGCACTAGATGTAGCATTGGGTTAGATGTAGCATTGGGTTAGATGTAGCATTGGGTTAGATGTAGCATGGGGTTAGATGTAGCATTGGGTTAGATGTAGTACATTGGGTTAGATGTAGCATTGGGTTAGATGTAGCATTGGGTTAGATGTAGCACGGGTTAGATGTAGCACGGGGTTAGATGTAGCATTGGGTTAGATGTAGCACGGGTTAGATGTAGCATTGGGTTAGATGTAGCACGGGGTTAGATGTAGCACGGGTTAGATGTAGCATTGGGTTAGATGTAGAACGGGTTAGATGTAGCATTGGGTTAGATGTAGCATGGGGTTAGATGTAGCACGGGGTTAGATGTAGCATTGGTTAGATGTAGCACGGGGTTAGATGTAGCACGGGTTAGATGTAGCATTGGGTTAGATGTAGCATTGGGTTAGATGTAGCACGGGTTAGATGTAGCATTGGGGTTAGATGTAGCACGGGTTTAGATGTAGCACGGGGTTAGATGTAGCATTGGGTTAGATGTAGCATTGGGTTAGATGTAGCACGGGGTTAGATGTAGCACGGGGTTAGACGTAGCACGGGGTTAGATGTAGCACAGGGTTAGATGTAGCATTGGGTTAGATGTAGCACGGGGTTAGATGTAGCATTGGGTTAGATGTAGCATGGGGTTAGATGTAGCACGGGGTTAGACGTAGCACGGGGTTAGATGTAGCACGGGGTTAGATGTAGCACGGGGTTAGATGTAGCACGGGTTTAGATGTAGCACGGGTTTAGACGTAGCACGGGGTTAGGAGGCATTGGGTTAGATGTAGCACGGGGTTAGACGTAGCACGGGGTTAGATGTAGCACGGGGATGCACGGGTTAGATGTAGCACGGGGTTAGATGTAGCACGGGGTTAGATGTAGCACGGGTCACGGGTTAGATGTAGCATTGGGTTAGATGTAGCACGGGTTAGATGTAGCACGGGTTAGATGTAGCACGGGTTAGATGTAGCAGGGTTAGGGGTTAGACATGCACGTTAGACGTAGCATCGGGGTTAGATGTAGCACGGGGTTAGATGTAGCACGGATTAGACGTAGCACGGGGACGAGTATCTGGTTAGACATAGCACGGGTTAGATGAGCACGGGTTAGACGTAGCAGCACGGGTTAGACATAGCACGTGGGTTAGATGTAGCATTGGGTTAGATGTAGCACGGGTTAGACGTACACGGGTTAGATGCAGCATGGGTTAGATGTAGCATGGGGTTAGATGCAGCACGGGGTTAGACGTAGCACGGGGTTATATGTAGCACGGGCAGATTAGACATAGCACGGGTTAGATTAGCATGTGGGTTAGATGTAGCACGGGTTAGATGTAGCACGGGTTAGATGTAGCACGGGTTAGATGAGGGGGGTTAGATGTAGCACGGGTTAGACAAATAGCATAGCACGGGGTTAGATGTAGCATGGGGTTAGATGTAGCACGGGTTAGATGTAGCACGGGTTAGATGTAGCATGGGGCTTAGATGTATAACACGTTAGATGTAGCACGGGTTAGATGTAGCATTGGGTTAGATGTAGCACTGGGGTTAGATGTAGCATTGGGTTAGATGTAGCATTGGGTTAGATGTAGCATTGGGTTAGATGTAGCACAGGGTTAGATGTAGCACGGGGTTAGATGTAGCATTGGGTTAGATGTAGCATTGGGTTAGATGTAGCATTGGGTTAGATGTAGCACGGGTTAAGATGTAGCACGGGTTAGATGTAGCACAGATGTAGCATTTAGATGGTTAGATGTAGCATTGGTTAGATGTAGCACGGGGTTAGATGTAGCATTGGGTTAGATGTAGCATGGTTAGATGTAGCATTGGGTTAGATGTAGCATTGGGTTAGATGTAGCACAGGTTAGATGTAGCATGGGGTTAGATGTAGCACGGGGTTAGATGTAGATGGGGTAGATGTAGCATTGGGGTTAGATGCATAGCACGGGTTAGATGTAGCATGGGGTTAGATGTAGCACGGGTTAGATGTAGCACGGGTTAGATGTAGCATTTGGTTAGATGTAGCATTGGGTTAGATGTAGCACGGGATGTAGCATTGGGTTAGATGTAGCATGGGGTTAGATGTAGCACGGGGTTAGATGTAGCACGGGGTTAGATGTAGCACGGGTTAGATGTAGCATGGGGTTATGAGCACCAGCACGGGTTAGATGTAGCATTGGGGGTTAGATGTAGCATTGGGTTAGATGTAGCACGGGGTTAGATGTAGCACGGGTTAGATGTAGCACGGGTTAGATGTAGCATTGGGTTAGATGTAGCATTATGTAGCATTGGGTTAGATGTAGCATTGGGTTAGATGTAGCATTGGGTTAGATGTAGCATTGGGTTAGATGTAGCATTGGGGTTAGATGTAGCACGGGGTTAGATGTAGCACGGGTTAGATGTAGCATTGGGTTAGATGTAGCACGGGGTTAGATGTAGCACAGGGTTAGATGTAGCATTAGTTAGATGGGTTTAGATGTAGCACAGGGTTAGATGTAGCATTGGGTTAGATGTAGCATTGGGTTAGATGTAGCACAGGGTTAGATGTAGCATTGGGTTAGATGTAGCATTGGGTTAGATGTAGCATTGGGTTAGATGTAGCATTGGGGTTAGATGTAGCACGGGGTTAGATGTAGCACGGGGTTAGATGTAGCATGGGGTTAGATGTAGCATTGGGTTAGATGTAGCACGGGGTTAGATGTAGCACGGGTTAGATGTAGCATTGGGTTAGATGTAGCATTGGGTTAGATGTAGCATTGGGTTAGATGTAGCACAGGGTTAGATGTAGCATTGGGTTAGATGTAGCACGTTAGATGTAGCATTGGTTAGATGTAGCACGGGGTTAGATGTAGCATTGGGTTAGATGTAGCATTGGGTTAGATGTAGCACGGGTTAGATGTAGCATTGGGTTAGATGTAGCATTGGGGTTAGATGTAGCATTGGGTTAGATGTAGCATTGGTTAGATGGTTAGATGTAGCACGGGTTAGATGTAGCATTGGGTTAGATGTAGCACGGGGCTAGATTAGATGTAGCATTGGGTTAGATGTAGCATTGGGTTAGATGTAGCACGGGGTTAGATGTAGCATTGGGTTAGATGTAGCATGGGGTTAGATGTAGCACGGGGTTAGATGTAGCATGGGTTAGATGTAGCATTGGGTTAGATGTAGCATTAGGGTTAGATGTAGCATTGGGTTAGATGTAGCACGGGGTTAGATGTATTGGGTTAGATGTAGCATTGGGTTAGATGTAGCACGGGGTTAGATGTAGCATTATTAGATGTAGCATTGGGTTAGATGTAGCATTGGGTTAGATGTAGCATTGGGTTAGATGTAGCACGGGGTTAGATGTACGGGGTTAGATGTAGCACAGGGTTAGATGTAGCATTGGGTTAGATGTAGCATGGGGTTAGATGTACATTGGGTTAGATGTAGCATGGGGTTAGATGTAGCACGGGGATGTAGCATTGGGTTAGATGGAGCATGGGTTAGATGTAGCACGGGTTAGATGTAGCATTGGCTTAGATGTTAGGGTTAGATGTAGTACGGATTAGATGTAACATTGGTTAGATGTAGCATTGGGTTAGATGTAGCATTGGGTTAGATGTAGCATGGGGTTAGATGTAGCACGGGGTTAGATGTAGCACGGGTTAGATGTAGCATTGGGTTAGATGTAGCATTGGGTTAGATGTAGCACGGGGTTAGATGTAGCATTGGGTTAGATGTAGCATGGGGTTAGATGTAGCACGGGGTTAGATGTAGCACGGGGTTAGATGTAGCACGGGGTTAGATGAGCACATTGGGTTAGACGTAGCACGGGTTAGATGTAGCACGGGGTTAGATGTAGCACGTAGTTAGACACGGGGTTAGATGTAGCACGGGGTTAGACATAGCACGGTTAGACGTAGCACGGGTTAGATGGGTTAGACATAGCACGGGGTTAGACGTAGCATTGGGTTAGATGTAGCACGGGGTTAGACGTAGCACGGGGTTAGACGTAGCACGGGGTTAGACGATGTAGCACGGGTTAGACGTAGCACGGGGTTAGACGTTAGTAGCACGGGGTTAGACATAGCACGGGTTAGACGTAGCACGGGGTTATATGTAGCACGGCATGGGGTTAGACGATAGCACGGGGTTAGGTTAGACGTAGCATTGGGTTAGATTTAGCACGGGGTTAGACGTAGCACGGGGTTAGACGTAGCACGGGGGTTAGACATAGCACGGGGTTAGACATAGCACGGGGTTAGATGTAGCATTGGGTTAGATAGCACGGGGTTATATGTTAGACGGCACGGGTTAGACATAGCACGGGGTTAGATGTAGCATGGGGTTAGATGAGCACAGGGTTAGATGTAGCATTGGGTTAGATGTAGCACGGGGTTAGATGTAGCACGGGGTTAGATGTAGCACGGGTTAGATGTAGCACGGGGTTAGACATAGCACGGGGTTAGATGTAGCACGGCACGGGTTAGATGTAGCACGGGTTAGACGTAGCACGGTTAGGACGTAGCACGGGGTTAGATGTAGCACGGCACGGGTTAGATGTAGCACGGGGTTAGATGTAGCACGGGTTAGATGTAGCACGGGTTAGATGTAGCATTGGGTTAGATGTAGCACGGGGGTTAGATGTAGCACGGGTTAGATGTAGCACGGGGTTAGATGTAGCATACACGGGTATAGATGACGTAGCACGGGGTTAGATGTAGCACGGCACGGGGTTAGACATAGCACGGGGTTAGATGTAGCATTGGGTTAGACGTAGCACGGGGTTAGATGTAGCATGGGGTTAGATGTAGCACGGGGTTAGATGTAGCACGGGGTTAGATGTAGCACGGGGTTAGATGTAGCACGGGTTATATGTAGCACGGGGTTAGATGTACGGCACGGGTTAGATGTAGCATTGGGTTAGATGTAGCACGGGGTTAGATGTAGCATTGGGGTTAGATGTAGCACGGGGTTAGATGTAGCACAGGTTATATGTAGCATGGGGTTAGATGTAGCACGGGGTTAGATGTAGCATGGGGTTAGACATAGCACGGGGTTAGATAGCACGGGGTTAGATGTAGCATTGGGTTATATGTAGCACGGGTTAGATGTAGCACGGGTTAGATATGTAGCACGGGGTTAGATGTAGCACGGGTTAGATGTAGCATTGGGTTAGATGTAGCATTGGGTTAGATGTAGCATTGGGTTAGATGTAGCATTGGTTAGATGTAGCATTGGGGGTTAGATGTAGCATGGGTTAGATGTAGCATTGGGTTAGATGTAGCATTGGGTTAGATGTAGCATTGGGGTTAGATGTAGCATTGGGTTAGATGTAGCATTGGGTTAGATGTAGCATTGGGTTAGATGTAGCATTGGGTTAGATGTAGCACAGGGTTAGATGTAGCATTGGGTTAGATGTAGCATGGGGTTAGATGTAGCACGGGTTAGATGTAGCACGGGTTAGATGTAGCATTGGGTTAGATGTAGCATGGGGTTAGATGTAGCATGGGTTAGATGTAGCATTGGGTTAGATGTAGCATTGGGTTAGATGTAGCACAGGGTTAGATGTAGCATTGGGTTAGATGTAGCATTGGGTTAGATGTAGCACGGGGTTAGATGTAGCACGGGTTAGATGTAGCATGGGGTTAGATGTAGCATGGGGTTAGATGTAGCACGGGTTAGATGTAGCACGGGTTAGATGTAGCATTGGGTTAGATGTAGCACGGGGTTAGATGTAGCATTGGGTTAGATGTAGCATTGGGATTAGATGTAGCACGGGTTAGATGTAGCACAGGGTTAGATGTAGCACGGGTTAGATGTAGCATGGGGTTAGATGTAGCATTGGGTTAGATGTAGCACGGGGTTAGATGTAGCACGGGGTTAGATGTAGCATTGGGTTAGATGTAGCATTGGGTTAGATGTAGCATTGGGTTAGATGTAGCACAGGGTTAGATGTAGCATTGGGTTAGATGTAGCACGGGGTTAGATGTAGCATTGGGTTAGATGTAGCATTGGGTTAGATGTAGCACGGGGTTAGATGTAGCATTGGGTTAGATGTAGCACGGGGTTAGATGTAGCACTGGGTTAGATGTAGCATTGGGTTAGATGTAGCATTGGGTTAGATGTAGCACGGGGTTAGACGTAGCACGGGGTTAGATGTAGCACGGGGTTAGATGTAGCACGGGGTTAGATGTAGCACGGGGTTAGATGTAGCACAGGGTTAGATGTAGCATTGGGTTAGATGTAGCACGGGTTAGATGTAGCATGGGGTTAGATGTAGCACGGGGTTAGATGTAGCATTGGGTTAGATGTAGCATTGGGTTAGATGTAGCATTGGGTTAGATGTAGCATGGGTTAGATGTAGCATTGGGTTAGATGTTAGTTAGATGTAGCATTGGGTTAGATGTAGCATTGGGTTAGATGTAGCATGGGGTTAGATGTAGCATTGGGTTAGATGTAGCATTGGGTTAGATGTAGCACGATGGGTTAGATGTAGCACGGGGTTAGATGTAGCATGGGGTTAGATGTAGCATTGGGTTAGATGTAGCACGGGGTTAGATGTAGCATTGGGTTAGATGTAGCATGGGGTTAGATGTAGCATTGGGTTAGATGTAGCATGGGGTTAGATGTAGTACGGGGTTAGATGTAGCATTGGGTTAGATGTAGCATTGGGTTAGATGTAGCACAGGGTTAGATGTAGCATTGGGTTAGATGTAGCATTGGGTTATATGTAGCACGGGGTTAGATCTAGCACAGGGTTAGATGTAGCACGGGGTTAGATGTAGCATGGGGTTAGATGTAGCATTGGGTTAGATGTAGCACGGGGTTAGATGTAGCATTGGGTTAGATGTAGCATTGGGTTAGATGTAGCACAGGGTTAGATGTAGCATTGGGTTAGATGTAGCATTGGGTTAGATGTAGCATTGGGTTATATGTAGCACGGGGTTAGATCTAGCACAGGGTTAGATGTAGCACGGGGTTAGATGTAGCATGGGGTTAGATGTAGCATTGGGTTAGATGTAGCACGGGGTTAGATGTAGCATTGGGTTAGATGTAGCATTGGGTTAGATGTAGCATTGGGTTAGATGTAGCATTGGGTTAGATGTAGCACAGGGTTAGATGTAGCATTGGGTTAGATGTAGCACGGGGTTAGATGTAGCATTGGGTTAGATGTAGCACGGGGTTAGATGTAGCATTGGGTTAGATGTAGCATTGGGTTAGATGTAGCACGGGGTTAGATGTAGCATTGGGTTAGATGTAGCATTGGGTTAGATGTAGCATTGGGTTAGATGTAGCACGGGGTTAGACATAGCACGGGGTTAGATGTAGCACGGGGTTAGATGTAGCACGGGGTTAGATGTAGCACGGGGTTAGATGTAGCACAGGGTTAGATGTAGCATTGGGTTAGATGTAGCATGGGGTTAGATGTAGCACGGGGTTAGATGTAGCACGGGTTAGATGTAGCACGGGGTTAGATGTAGCATTGGGTTAGATGTAGCATTGGGTTAGATGTAGCATTGGGTTAGATGTAGCATGGGGTTAGATGTAGCATTGGGTTAGATGTAGCATTGGGTTAGATGTAGCATTGGGTTAGATGTAGCATTGGGTTAGATGTAGCATTGGGTTAGATGTAGCATGGGGTTAGATGTAGCATTGGGTTAGATGTAGCATTGGGTTAGATGTAGCATTGGGTTAGATGTAGCACGGGGTTAGATGTAGCACGGGGTTAGATGTAGCACTGGGTTAGATGTAGCATTGGGTTAGATGTAGCATTGGGTTAGATGTAGCATTGGGTTAGATGTAGCATTGGGTTAGATGTAGCATTGGGTTAGATGTAGCATTGGGTTAGATGTAGCATGGGGTTAGATGTAGCACGGGGTTAGATGTAGCACGGGGTTAGATATAGCATTGGGTTAGATGTAGCACGGGGTTAGATGTAGCACAGGGTTAGATGTAGCAAGGGGTTAGATGTAGAACGGGGTTAGATGTAGCACGGGGTTAGATGTAGCACGGGGTTAGATGTAGCATTGGGTTAGATGTAGCATTGGGTTAGATGTAGCATTGGGTTAGATGTAGAATGGGGTTAGATGTAGCATTGGGTTAGATGTAGCATTGGGTTAGATGTAGCATTGGGTTAGATGTAGCACGGGGTTAGATGTAGCATGGGGTTAGATGTAGCACGGGGTTAGATGTAGCATTGGGTTAGATGTAGCACGGGGTTAGATGTAGCATTGGGTTAGATGTAGCATTGGGTTAGATGTAGCACGGGGTTAGATGTAGCACGGGGTTAGATGTAGCACTGGGTTAGATGTAGCATTGGGTTAGATGTAGCATTGGGTTAGATGTAGCATTGGGTTAGATGTGGGGGTTAGATGTAGCATTGGGTTAGATGTAGCACGGGGTTAGATGTAGCATTGGGTTAGATGTAGCATTGGGTTAGATGTAGCATGGGGTTAGATGTAGCATTGGGTTAGATGTAGCATTGGGTTAGATGTAGCATTGGGTTAGATGTAGCACGGGGTTAGATGTAGCATTGGGTTAGATGTAGCATTGGGTTAGATGTAGCATTGGGTTAGATGTAGCACGGGGTTAGATGTAGAGATGTAGCATTGGGTTAGATGTAGCATTGGTTACATGTAGCATTGGGTTAGATGTAGCATTGGGTTAGATGTAGCACGGGGTTAGATGTAGCATTGGGTTAGATGTAGCATGGGGTTAGATGTAGCATGGGGTTAGATGTAGCATTGGGTTAGATGTAGTACGGGGTTAGATGTAGCACTGGGTTAGATGTAGCATTGGGTTAGATGTAGCACAGGGTTAGATGTAGCATTGGGTTAGATGTAGCATTGGGTTAGATGTAGCATTGGATTATATGTAGCACGGGGTTAGATCTAGCACAGGGTTAGATGTAGCACGGGGTTAGATGTAGCATGGGGTTAGACATAGCACGGGGTTATATGTAGCACGGCACGGGGTTAGACATAGCACGGGGTTAGACGTAGCATGGGGTTAGACGTAGTACGGGGTTAGACGTAGCACAGGGTTATATGTAGCATGGGGTTAGATGTAGCACGGGGTTAGATGTAGCACGGGGTTAGATGTAACATTGGGGTTAGATGTAGCACGGGGTTAGATGTAGCACGGGTTAGATGTAGCATTGGGTTAGACGTAGCACGGGGTTAGATGTAGCACGGGGGTTAGATGTAGCATGGGGTTAGATGTAGCACGGGGCTAGATGTAGCACGGGTTAGATGTAGCACGGGGCTAGATGTAGCACGGGGTTAGATGTATTATTGGGTTAGATGTCGCATTGGGTTAGATGTAGCACGGGGCTAGATGTAGCACGGGTTAGATGTAGCATTGGGTTAGATGTAGCATGGGGTTAGATGTAGCACGGGGTTAGATGTATTATTGGGTTAGATGTAGCACGGGGTTAGATGTAGCATTGGGTTAGATGTAGCACGGGGTTAGATGTAGCATTGGGTTAGATGTAGCATTGGGTTAGATGTAGCATTGGGTTAGATGTAGCACGGGTTATATGTGGGGGATTAGAGTACACGGGTTAGATGTAGCACAGGGTTAGATGTAGCATTGGGTTAGATGTAGCACGGGGTTAGATGTAGCATTGGGTTAGATGTAGCATGGGGTTAGATGTAGCACGGGGTTAGACGTAGCATGGGGTTAGATGTAGCACGGGGTTAGATGTAGCACGGGGTTAGATGTAGCACGGGTTAGATGTAGCACGGGTTAGATGTAGCACGGGGATTAGATGTAGCATGGGGTTAGATGTAGCACGGGGATGTAGCACGGGTTAGATGTAGCACGTTAGATGTAGCACGGGTTAGATGTATTATTGGGTTAGATGTCGGGGTTAGATGTAGCACGGGTTAGATGTAGCATGGGTTAAATGTAGCACGGGGTTAGATGTAGCACGGGGTTAGATGTAGCATTGGGTTAGATGTAGCATTGGGTTAGATGTAGCATTGGGTTAGATGTAGCATTATATGTAGCAGACGATTGGGTTAGATGTAGCACAGGGTTAGATGTAGCATTGGGTTAGATGTAGCAGATGTAGCATTGGGTTAGATGTAGCATGGGGTTAGATGTAGCACGGGGTTAGACGTAGCATGGGGTTAGATGTAGCACGGGGTTAGACGTAGCACGGGGTTAGATGTAGCACGGGGTTAGATGTAGCACGGGGTTAGATGTAGCACGGGGCTAGATGTAGCACGGGTTAGATGTAGCATGGGGTTAGATGTAGCACGGGGCTAGATGTAGCACGGGTTAGATGTAGCACGGGGCTAGATGTAGCACGGGGTTAGATGTATTATTGGGTTAGATGTCGCATTGGGTTAGATGTAGTACGGGGTTAGATGTAGCATGGGGTTAAATGTAGCACGGGGTTAGATGTAGCACGGGTTAGATGTAGCACGGGTTTAGACGTAGCACGGGGTTAGATGTAGCATTGGGTTAGATGTAGCACGGGGTTAGACGTAGCACGGGGTTAGATGTAGCACGGGGTTAGATGTAGCACGGGGTTAGATGTAGCACGGGGTTAGACGTAGCACGGGGTTAGATGTAGCACGGGGTTAGATGTAGCACGGGGTTATACGTAGCACGGGGTTAGACGTAGCACGGCACGGGGTTAGACGTAGCACGGGGTTAGATGTAGCACGGGTTAGACATAGCACGGGGTTAGATGTAGCACGGCACGGGTTAGACATAGCACGGGTTAGACGTAGCATTGGGTTTAGACGTAGCACGGGGTTAGATGTAGCATGGGGTTAGATGTAGCATTGGGTTAGATGTAGCATGGGGTTAGATGTAGCACGGGGTTAGATGTAGCACGGGGTTAGATGTAGCACGGGGTTATACGTAGCACGGGGTTAGACGTAGCACGGCACGGGGTTAGACGTAGCACGGGGTTAGACGTAGCACGGGGTTATATGTAGCACGGGTTAGACGTAGCACGGGGTTATAAGTAGCACGGGGTTAGACGTAGCACGGTTAGACATAGCACGGGGTTAGATGTAGCACGGATTAGATGTAGCACGGGGTTAGATGTAGCACGGGGTTAGATGTAGCACGGATTAGACGTAGCACGACGGGGTTAGACGTAGCACGCACGGGGTTAGACATAGCACGGGGTTAGATGTAGCATTGGGTTAGACGTAGCACGGGGTTAGATGTAGCACGGGTTAGATGTAGCACGGGGTTAGATGTAGCACGGGTTAGACATAGCACGGGGTTAGACATAGCACGGGGTTAGATGTAGCACGCACGGGTTAGACATAGCACGGGGTTAGATGTAGCATGGGGTTAGATGTAGCACGGGGTTAGATGTAGCACAGGGTTATATGTAGCATGGGGTTAGACGTAGCACGGGGTTATATGTAGCATGGGGTTAGACATAACACGGGGTTAGACATAGCACGGGGTTAGACGTAGCACGGGGTTAAATGTAGCACGGGGTTAGACGTAGCACGGGGTTATATGTAGCACGGGTTAGACGTAGCACGGGGTTATATGTAGCACGGGGTTAGATGTAGCATGGGTTAGACGTAGCACTGGGTTAGATGTAGCATTGGGTTAGATGTAGCATTGGGTTAGATGTAGCATTGGGTTAGACGTAGCACGGGGTTAGACGTAGCACGGGGTTAGACGTAGCACGGCACGGGGTTAGACATAGCACGGGGTTAGACATAGGGGGTTAGATGTAGCATTGGGCACGGGATATAGCACGGCACGGGGTTAGATGTAGCACGGGGTTAGACGTAGTTGGGGTTAGATGTAGCACGGGTTAGATAGCACAGGGTTATATGTAGCATGGGGTTAGATGTAGCACGGGGTTATATGTAGCATGGGGTTAGACATAGCACGGGGTTAGATGTAGCACGGGGTTAGACGTAGCATGGGGTTAGATGTAGCACAGGGTTAGATGTAGCATGGGTTAGATGTAGCACGGGGTTAGATGTAGCATGGGGTTAGACATAAGCACGGGTTAGACATAGCACGGGGTTAGACGTAGCACGGGGTTAGATGTAGCACGGGGTTAGATGTAGCACGGGGTTAGATGTAGCACGGGTTAGATGTAGCACGGGGTTAGACGTAGCATTGGGGATGTAGCATTGGGTTAGATGTAGCATTGGGTTAGATGTAGCATTGGGTTAGATGTAGCATGGGGTTAGATGTAGCATGGGGTTAGATGTAGCACGGGTTAGATGTAGCATTGGGGTTAGATGTAGCATTGGGTTAGATGTAGCATGGGGTTAGATGTAGCATTGGGTTAGATGTAGCATTGGGTTAGATGTAGCAGATGTGGGGTTAGATGTAGCACGGGTTAGATGTAGCATTGGGTTAGATGTAGCACAGGGTTAGATGTAGCATTGGGTTAGATGTAGCATGGGGTTAGATGTAGCACGGGTTAGATGTAGCACAGGGTTAGATGGCATTGGGTTAGATGTAGCATGGGTTAGATGTAGCACGGGGTTAGATGTAGCATTGGGTTAGATGTAGCATTGGGTTAGATGTAGCACAGGGTTAGATGTAGCATTGGGTTAGATGTAGCATTGGGTTATATGTAGCATGGGGTTAGATGTAGCATTGGGTTAGATGTAACATTGGGTTAGATGTAGCATTGGGTTAGATGTAGCACGGGTTAGATGTAGCATTGGGTTAGATGTAGCACGGGTTAGATGTAGCATTGGGTTAGATGTAGCATGGGGTTAGATGTAGCACGGGGTTAGATGTAGCACAGGGTTAGATGTAGCATTGGTTAGATGTAGCATGGGTTAGATGTAGCATTGGGTTAGATGTAGCACGGGGTTAGATGTAGCATTGGGTTAGATGTAGCATTGGGTTAGATGTAGGGTTAGATGTAGCACAGGGTTAGATGTAGCATTGGGTTAGATGTAGCACGGGTTAGATGTAGCACGGGTTAGATGTAGCATTGGGTTAGATGTAGCATTGGGTTAGGTGTAGCACGGGGTTAGATGTAGCATTGGGTTAGATGTAGCAATGGGTTAGATGTAGCATTGGGTTAGATGTAGCACGGGGTTAGACGTAGCACGGGGTTAGATGTAGCACGGGGTTAGATGTAGCACGGGGTTAGATGTAGCACGGGGTTAGATGTAGCACAGGGTTAGATGTAGCATTGGGTTAGATGTAGCATTGGGTTAGATGTAGCATTGGGTTAGATGTAGCATTGGGTTAGATGTAGCATTGGGTTAGATGTAGCATGGGGTTAGATGTAGCATAGATGTAGCATTGGGGTTAGATGTAGCATTGGGTTAGATGTAGCATTGGGTTAGATGTAGCATGGGTTAGATGTAGCACGGGTTAGATGTAGCACGGGTTAGATGTAGCACGGGTTAGATGTAGCATTGGGTTAGATGTAGCATTGGGTTAGATGTAGCATTGGGTTAGATGTAGCATTGGGTTAGATGTAGCATTGGTTAGATGTAGCATTGTTAGATGTAGCATTGGGTTAGATGTAGCATTGGGGTTAGATGTAGCATTGGGTTAGATGTAGCATTGGGTTAGATGTAGCATTGGGTTAGATGTAGCATTGGGTTAGATGTAGCATGGGTTAGATAGATGTAGCATTGGGTTAGATGTAGCATGGGGTTAGATGTAGCATTGGGTTAGATGTAGCATTGGGTTAGATGTAGTATAGGGTTAGATGTAGCATTGGGGTTAGATGTAGCATTGGGTTAGATGTAGCACGGGGTTAGATGTAGCATTGGGTTAGATGTAGCACAGGGTTAGATGTAGCATTGGGTTAGATGTAGCACGGGGTTAGATGTAGCACGGGGTTAGATGTAGCACGGGGTTAGATGTAGCATTGGGTTAGATGTAGCACGGGGTTAGATGTAGCACGGGTTAGACGTAGCACGGGGTTAGATGTAGCATTGGGTTTAGATGTAGCATTGGGTTAGATGTAGCACGGGTTAGATGTAGCACGGGTTAGATGTAGCACGGGTTAGATGTAGCACGGGGTTAGATGTAGCACGGCACGGGGTTAGACATAGCACGGGGTTAGACGTAGCACGGGGTTAGTAGCACGGGGTTAGATGTATGCACGGGTTAGACATAGCACGGGGTTAGATCTAGCAGGTTAGATGTAGCACGGGTTAGACTTAGCACGGGGTTAGATGTAGCACGGGGTTAGATGTAGCACGGGGTTAGATGTAGCACGGGGTTAGATGTAGCACGGGGTTAGACATAGCACGGTTAGACGTAGCACGGGGTTATATGTAGCACAGGGTTAGATGTAGCACGGGTTAGATGTAGCACGGGTTAGACATAGCACGGGGTTAGATGTAGCATTGGGTTAGATAGCACGGGGTTAGACGTAGCACGGGGTTAGACGTAGCACGGGGTTAGACATAGCACGGGGTTAGACATAGCACGGGGTTAGACATAGCACGGGGTTATACATAGCACGGGGTTATATGTAGCACGGCACGGGGTTAGACATAGCACGGGGTTAGACGTAGCATGGGGTTAGACGTAGCACGGGGTTAGATGTAGCACAGGGTTAGATGTAGCACGGGGTTATACGTAGCACGGGGTTAGACGTAGCACGGCACGGGGTTAGACATAGCACGGGGTTAGACGTAGCACGGGGTTAGACATAGCACGGGGTTAGATGTAGCACGGCACGGGGTTAGACGTAGCATTGGGTTAGACGTAGCACGGGGTTAGGACGTAGCACGGGGTTAGACGTAGCACGGCACGGGGTTAGACATAGCACGGGGTTAGACATAGCACGGGGTTAGACTTAGCACGGGGTTAGACAAGGCACGGGGTTATATGTAGCACGGGTTAGACGTAGCACGGGGTTATAAGTAGCACGGGGTTAGACGTAGCACGGGGTTAGACGTAGCACGGGGTTATATGTAGCACGGATTAGACGTAGCACGGGGTTAGACGTAGCACGGCACGGGGTTAGACATAGCACGGGGTTAGACGTAGCATTGGGTTAGACGTAGCACGGGGTTAGACGTAGCACGGGGTTAGACGTAGCACGGCACGGGGTTAGACATAGCACGGGGTTAGACATAGCACGGGGTTAGACATAGCACGGGGTTATACATAGCACGGGGTTATATGTAGCACGGCACGGGGTTAGACATAGCACGGGGTTAGACATAGCACGGGGTTAGACGTAGCATGGGGTTAGACGTAGTACGGGGTTAGACGTAGCACAGGGTTATATGTAGCATGGGGTTAGACGTAGCACGGGGTTATATGTAGCATGGGGTTAGACATAACACGGGTTAGACATAGCACGGGGTTAGATGTAGCACGGGGTTAGATGTAGCACGGGTTAGACGTAGCATTGGGTTATATGTAGCACGGGGTTAGATGTAGCACGGGGGTTAGATGTAGCACGGGGTTAGATGTAGCATTGGGTTAGATGTAGCATTGGGTTAGATGTAGCATTGGGTTAGATGTAGCATTGGGGTTAGATGTAGCATGGGGTTAGATGTAGCATTGGGTTAGATGTAGCATTGGTTAGATGTAGCATTGGGTTAGATGTAGCATTGGGTTAGATGTAGCACGGGTTAGATGTAGCATTGGGTTAGATGTAGCATTGGGTTAGATGTAGCACAGGGTTAGATGTAGCATTGGGTTAGATGTAGCATGGGGTTAGATTAGATGTAGCATTGGGTTAGATGTAGCATTGGGTTAGATGTAGCATGGGGTTAGATGTAGCACGGGTTAGATGTAGCATTGGGTTAGATGTAGCATTGGGTTAGATGTAGCACAGGGTTAGATGTAGCATTGGGTTAGATGTAGCATTGGGTTAGATGTAGCACGGGTTAGATCTAGCACGGGGTTAGATGTAGCATTGGGGTTAGATGTAGCATGGGGTTAGATGTAGCATTGGGTTAGATGTAGCACGGGTTAGATGTAGCATTGGGTTAGATGTAGCACAGGGTTAGATGTAGCATTGGGTTAGATGTAGCATTGGGTTAGATGTAGCATTGGATTATATGTAGCACGGGGTTAGATCTAGCACAGGGTTAGATGTAGCACGGGGTTAGATGTAGCATGGGGTTAGATGTAGCATTGGGTTAGATGTAGCACGGGGTTAGATGTAGCACGGGGTTAGATGTAGCATTGGGTTAGATGTAGCATTGGGTTAGATGTAGCATTGGGTTAGATGTAGCACAGGGTTAGATGTAGCATTGGGTTAGATGTAGCACGGGGTTAGATGTAGCATTGGGTTAGATGTAGCACGGGGTTAGATGTAGCACTGGGTTAGATGTAGCATTGGGTTAGATGTAGCACAGATTAGACGTAGCACGGGGTTAGACGTAGCACGGCACGGGGTTAGACATAGCACGGGGTTAGACGTAGCATTGGGTTAGACGTAGCACGGGGTTAGACGTAGCACGGGGTTAGACGTAGCACGGCACGGGGTTAGACATAGCACGGGGTTAGACATAGCACGGGGTTAGACATAGCACGGGGTTATACATAGCACGGGGTTATATGTAGCACGGCACGGGGTTAGACATAGCACGGGGTTAGACATAGCACGGGGTTAGACGTAGCATGGGGTTAGACGTAGTACGGGGTTAGACGTAGCACAGGGTTATATGTAGCATGGGGTTAGACGTAGCACGGGGTTATATGTAGCATGGGGTTAGACATAACACGGGGTTAGACATAGCACGGGGTTAGACGTAGCACGGGGTTATATGTAGCACGGGTTAGACGTAGCACGGGGTTATATGTAGCACGGGGTTAGACGTAGCACGGGTTAGACGTAGCACTGGGTTAGATGTAGCATTGGGTTAGATGTAGCATTGGGTTAGATGTAGCATTGGGTTAGATGTAGCATGGGGTTAGATGTAGCATGGGGTTAGATGTAGCATTGGGTTAGATGTAGCATTGGGTTAGATGTAACATTGGGTTAGATGTAGCATTGGGTTAGATGTAGCACGGGTTAGATGTAGCATTGGGTTAGATGTAGCATTGGGTTAGATGTAGCACAGGGTTAGATGTAGCATTGGGTTAGATGTAGCATGGGGTTAGATGTAGTACGGGGTTAGATGTAGCACAGGGTTAGATGTAGCATTGGGTTAGATGTAGCATGGGGTTAGATGTAGTACGGGGTTAGATGTAGCATTGGGTTAGATGTAGCATTGGGTTAGATGTAGCACAGGGTTAGATGTAGCATTGGGTTAGATGTAGCATTGGGTTATATGTAGCACGGGGTTAGATCTAGCACAGGGTTAGATGTAGCACGGGGTTAGATGTAGCATGGGGTTAGATGTAGCATTGGGTTAGATGTAGTACGGGGTTAGATGTAGCATTGGGTTAGATGTAGCATTGGGTTAGATGTAGCATTGGGTTAGATGTAGCATTGGGTTAGATGTAGCATTGGGTTATATGTAGCACGGGGTTAGATCTAGCACAGGGTTAGATGTAGCACGGGGTTAGATGTAGCATGGGGTTAGATGTAGCATTGGGTTAGATGTAGCACGGGGTTAGATGTAGCACGGGGTTAGATGTAGCATTGGGTTAGATGTAGCATGGGGTTAGATGTAGTACGGGGTTAGATGTAGCATTGGGTTAGATGTAGCATTGGGTTAGATGTAGCACAGGGTTAGATGTAGCATTGGGTTAGATGTAGCATTGGGTTAGATGTAGCATTGGGTTAGATGTAGCACGGGTTAGATGTAGCACGGGGTTAGATGTAGCATTGGGTTAGATGTAGCACGGGGTTATATGTAGCACGGGTTAGATGTAGCAGATGTAGCACGGGTTAGATGTAGCACGGGTTAGATGTAGCATTAAGTTAGATGTAGCATTGGGTTAGATGTAGCATTGGGTTAGATGTAGCACGGGTTAGATGTAGCATGGGGTTAGATGTAGCACGGGGTTAGATGTAGCATTGGGTTAGATGTAGCATTGGGTTAGATGTAGCATTGGGTTAGATGTAGCATGGGGTTAGATGTAGCATTGGGTTAGATGTAGCATTGGGTTAGATGTAGCATTGGGTTAGATGTAGCATTGGGTTAGATGTAGCATGGGGTTAGATGTAGCACGGGGTTAGATGTAGCATTGGGTTAGATGTAGCATGGGGTTAGATGTAGCACGGGTTAGATGTAGCACGGGTTAGATGTAGCACTGGGTTAGATGTTAGATGTAGCATTGGGTTAGATGTAGCACGGGTTAGATGTAGCACGGGTTAGATGTAGCATTGGGTTAGATGTAGCATGGGGTTAGATGTAGTACGGGGTTAGATGTAGCATTGGGTTAGATGTAGCATTGGGTTAGATGTAGCACAGGGTTAGATGTAGCATTGGGTTAGATGTAGCATTGGGTTATATGTAGCACGGGGTTAGATCTAGCACAGGGTTAGATGTAGCACGGGGTTAGATGTAGCATGGGGTTAGATGTAGCATTGGGTTAGATGTAGCACGGGGTTAGATGTAGCATTGGGTTAGATGTAGCATTGGGTTAGATGTAGCACGGGGTTAGATGTAGCATTGGGTTAGATGTAGCACAGGGTTAGATGTAGCATTGGGTTAGATGTAGCACGGGTTAGATGTAGCATTGGGTTAGATGTAGCACGGGGTTAGATGTAGCATGGGGTTAGATGTAGCATTGGGTTAGATGTAGCACGGGGTTAGATGTAGCACGGGGTTAGATGTAGCATTGGGTTAGATGTAGCATTGGGTTAGATGTAGCATTGGGTTAGATGTAGCATTGGGTTAGATGTAGCACGGGGTTAGATGTAGCATTGGGTTAGATGTAGCACGGGGTTAGATGTAGCATTGGGTTAGATGTAGCATTGGGTTAGATGTAGCACGGGGTTAGATGTAGCATTGGGTTAGATGTAGCATTGGGTTAGATGTAGCATGGGGTTAGATGTAGTACGGGGTTAGATGTAGCACGGGTTAGATGTAGCACGGGTTAGATGTAGCACGGGTTAGATGTAGCATTAGATGGGTTAGATGTAGCATTGGGTTAGATGTAGCATTGGGTTAGATGTAGCACGGGTTAGATGTAGCATGGGTTAGATGTAGCATTGGGTTAGATGTAGCATTGGGTTAGATGGGTTAGATGTAGCATTGGGTTAGATGTAGCATGGGTTAGATGGGTTAGATGTAGCATTGGGTTAGATGTAGCATTGGGGTTAGATGTAGCATTGGGTTAGATGTAGCATTGGGTTAGATGTAGCATTGGGTTAGATGTAGCATTGGGTTAGATGTAGCATTGGGTTAGATGTAGCATTGGGGTTAGATGTAGCACGGGTTAGATGTAGCATTGGGTTAGATGTAGCATTGGGTTAGATGTAGCATTGGGTTAGATGTAGCATTGGGTTAGATGTAGCATTGGGTTAGATGTAGCATTGGGTTAGATGTAGCATTGGGTTAGATGTAGCATTGGGTTAGATGTAGCATTAGGGTTAGATGTAGCACGGGTTAGATGTAGCACAGGGTTAGATGTAGCATTGGGTTAGATGTAGCACGGGTTAGATGTAGCACAGGGTTAGATGTAGCATTGGGTTAGATGTAGCACGGGGTGATGGTTAGATGTAGCACGGGTTAGATGTAGCATTGGGTTAGATGTAGCATTGGGTTAGATGTAGCACGGGTTAGATCTAGCACGGGGTTAGATGTAGCACGGGTTAGATGTAGCATGGGTTAGATGTAGCATTGGGTTAGATGTAGCACGGGGTTAGATGTAGCATTGGGTTAGATGTAGCATTGGGTTAGATGTAGCATTGGGTTAGATGTAGCATTGGGTTAGATGTAGCATTGGATTAGATGTAGCATTGGGTTAGATGTAGCATTGGGTTAGATGTAGCATTGGGTTAGATGTAGCATGGGGTTAGATGTAGCATTGGGTTAGATGTAGCATTGGGTTAGATGTAGCACGGGGTTAGATGTAGCATTGGGTTAGATGTAGCATTGGGTTAGATGTAGCATTGGGTTAGATGTAGCACAGGGTTAGATGTAGCATTGGGTTAGATGTTACGGGTTAGATGTAGCATTGGGTTAGATGTAGCACGGGGTTAGATGTAGCACTGGGTTAGATGTAGCATTGGGTTAGATGTAGCACGGGTTAGATGTAGCACTGGGTTAGATGTAGCATTGGTTAGATGTAGCATTGGGTTAGATGTAGCACGGGGTTAGATGTAGCATTGGGTTAGATGTAGCATTGGGTTAGATGTAGCACGGGGTTAGATGTAGCATTGGGTTAGATGTAGCACAGGGTTAGATGTAGCATTGGGTTAGATGTAGCATTGGGTTAGATGTAGCATGGGTTAGATGTAGCATTGGGTTAGATGTAGCATTGGGTTAGATGTAGCATTGGGTTAGATGTAGCACGGGGTTAGATGTAGCATTGGGTTAGATGTAGCATTGGGTTAGATGTAGCATTGGGTTAGATGTAGCATTAAGGTTAGATGTAGCATTGGGTTAGATGTAGCATTGGGTTAGATGTAGCATTGGGGTTAGATGTAGCATTGGGTTAGATGTAGCATTGGGGTTAGATGTAGCACGGGGTTAGATGTAGCACGGGGTTAGATGTAGCACTGGGTTAGATGTAGCATTGGGTTAGATGTAGCATTGGGTTAGATGTAGATGTAGCACGGGGTTAGATGTAGCATTGGGTTAGATGTAGCATTGGGTTAGATGTAGCATTGGGTTAGATGTAGCATTGGGTTAGATGTAGCATTGGGTTAGATGTAGCACAGGGTTAGATGTAGCATTGGGTTAGATGTAGCATTGGGTTATATGTAGCACGGGGTTAGATCTAGCACAGGGTTAGATGTAGCACGGGGTTAGATGTAGCATGGGGTTAGATGTAGCATTGGGTTAGATGTAGTACGGGGTTAGATGTAGCATTGGGTTAGATGTAGCATTGGGTTAGATGTAGCACAGGGTTAGATGTAGCATTGGGTTAGATGTAGCATTGGGTTAGATTGTAGCATTGGATTATATGTAGCACGGGGTTAGATGTAGCATAGGGTTAGATGTAGCACGGGGTTAGATGTAGCATGGGGTTAGATGTAGCATTGGGTTAGATGTAGCACGGGGTTAGATGTAGCATTGGGTTAGATGTAGCATTGGGTTAGATGTAGCATTGGGTTAGATGTAGCATTGGGTTAGATGTAGCATTGGGTTAGATGTAGCATTGGGTTAGATGTAGCACGGGGTTAGATGTAGCATTGGTTAGATGTAGCACCTTAGATGTAGCATTGGGTTAGATGTAGCATTGGGTTAGATGTAGCACGGGTTAGATGTAGCATTGGGTTAGATGTAGCATTGGGTTAGATGTAGCATTGGTTAGATGTAGCATTGGGTTAGATGTAGCATTGGGTTAGATGTAGCACGGGGTTAGATGTAGCACGGGGTTAGATGTAGCACGGGGTTAGATGTAGCACGGGGTTAGATGTAGCATTGGGTTAGATGTAGCATGGGGTTAGATGTAGCACGGGGTTAGATGTAGCACTGGGTTAGATGTAGCATTGGGTTAGATGTAGCATTGGGTTAGATGTAGCATTGGGTTAGATGTAGCATTGGGTTAGATGTAGCATGGGGTTAGATGTAGCATTGGGTTAGATGTAGCATTGGGTTAGATGTAGCATTGGGTTAGATGTAGCATTGGGTTAGATGTAGCATTGGGTTAGATGTAGCATTGGGTTAGATGTAGCATTGGGTTAGATGTAGCATTGGGTTAGATGTAGCATTGGGTTAGATGTAGCATGGGGTTAGATGTAGCACGGGGTTAGATGTAGCACGGGGTTAGATGTAGCACTGGGTTAGATGTAGCATTGGGTTAGATGTAGCATTGGGTTAGATGTAGCATTGGGGTTAGATGTAGCATTGGGTTAGATGTAGCATTGGGTTAGATGTAGCATTGGGTTAGATGTAGCACGGGTTAGTTAGATGTAGCATTGTAGCACACGTTTAGATGTAGCATTGGGTTAGATGTAGCACGGGTTAGATGTATCACAGGGTTAGATGTAGTCAGATGTAGAACGGGTTAGATGTAGCACCAGGGTTAGATGTAGCACGGGTTAGATGTAGCATTGGGTTAGATGTAGCATTGGGTTAGATGTAGCATTGGGTTAGATGTAACGGGGTTAGATGTAGCACAGGGTTAGATGTAGCATTGGGTTAGATGTAGCATTGGGTTAGATGCACGGGTTAGATGTAGCATTGGGTTAGATGTAGCACGGATATGGTTAGAGATGTAGCACGGGGTTAGATGTAGCAAGGGGTTAGATATAGCATTTAGATGTAGCACGGGGTTAGATGTAGCATGGGGTTAGATGTAGCACGGGGTTAGATGTAGCATTGGGTTAGATGTAGCATTGGGTTAGATGTAGCATTGGGTTAGATGTAGCATTGGGTTAGATGTAGCATTGGGTTAGATGGGGTTAGATGTAGCATTGGGTTAGATGTAGCATTGGGTTAGATGTAGCATGGGGTTAGATGTAGCATTGGGTTAGATGTAGCATTGGGTTAGATGTAGCATTGGGTTAGATGTAGCATTGGGTTAGATGTAGCATTGGGTTAGATGTAGCATTGGGTTAGATGTAGCATGGGGTTAGATGTAGCAACGGGGTTAGATGTAGCATTGGGTTAGATGTAGCATTGGGTTAGATGTAGCATGGGGTTAGATGTAGCATTGGGTTAGATGTAGCATTGGGTTAGATGTAGCATGGGGTTAGATGTAGCATTGGGTTAGATGTAGCATTGGGTTAGATGTAGCATGGGGTTAGATGTAGCATTGGGTTAGATGTAGCAATGGGGTTAGATGTAGCACTGGGTTAGATGTAGCATTGGGTTAGATGTAGCATTGGGTTAGATGTAGCATTAGGTTAGATGTAGCATTTGCCGAGGTTAGATGTAGCATTGGATTATATGTAGCACGGGTTAGATGTAGCATTGGGTTAGATGAGCATTGTTAGATGTGAGGTTAGATGTAGCATTGGGTTAGATGTAGCATTGGGTTAGATGTAGCACTGGGTTAGATGTAGCATTGGGTTAGATGTAGCATTGGGTTAGATGTAGCATTGGGTTAGATGTAGCACAGGGTTAGATGTAGCATTGGGTTAGATGTAGCACGGGGTTAGATCTGGCACAGGGTTAGATGTAGCATTGGGTTAGATGTAGCACGGGTTAGATGTAGCATTAGGGTTAGATGTAGCATTTTAGATGTAGCATTGGGTTAGATGTAGCATTGGGTTAGATGTAGCATTGGGTTAGATGTAGCATCTTTTAGATGTAGCAATGGGTTAGATGTAGCACGGGGTTAGATGTAGCACGGGGTTAGATGTAGCAGGGGTTAGATGGGTTAGATGTAGCATTGGGTTAGATGTAGCATTGGGTTAGATGTAGCACGGGTTAGATGTAGCATTGGGTTAGATGTAGCATTGGGTTAGATGTAGCATTAGATGTAGCATTAGGGTTAGATGTAGCATTGGGTTAGATGTAGCATGGGGTTAGATGTAGCATTGGGTTAGATGTAGCATTGGGTTAGATGTAGCACAGGGTTAGATGTAGCATTGGGTTAGATGTAGCATTGGGTTAGATGTAGCATTGGGTTAGATGTAGCATTGGGTTAGATGTAGCATTGGTTAGATGTAGCATTGGGTTAGATGTAGCATGGGGTTAGATGTAGCACGGGTTAGATATAGCACGGGTTAGATGTAGCACTGGGTTAGATGTAGCATTGGGTTAGATGTAGCATTGGGTTAGATGTAGCATTGGGTTAGATGTAGCACATAGGGTTAGATGCAGCATTGGGGGTTAGATGTAGCAGGGTTAGATGTAGCATGGGGTTAGATGTAGCATTGGGTTAGATGTAGCATTGGGTTAGATGTAGCATTGGGTTAGATGTAGCATGGGGTTAGATGTAGCACGGAGATGTAGCATTGGGTTAGATGTAGCAGTGGGTTAGATGTAGCACGGGTTAGATGTAGCACGGGTTAGATGTAGCATTGGGTTAGATGTAGCAAGGGGTTAGATGTAGCAGTGGTTAGATGTAGCACAGGAGTTGCAACGGGTTAGATGTAGCATTGGGTTAGATGTAGCATTGGGTTAGATGTAGCATTGGGTTAGATGTAGCATGGGGTTAGATGTAGCACGGGGTTATATGTAGCACGGGGTTAGATATAGCATTGGGTTAGATGTAGCATGGGGTTAGATGTAGCACGGGGTTAGATGTAGCAAGGGGTTAGATATAGCATGGGGTTAGATGTAGCACGGGGTTAGATGTAGCACGGGGTTAGATGTAGCATTGGGTTAGATGTAGCATTGGGTTAGATGTAGCATTGGGTTAGATGTAGCATTGGGTTAGATGTAGCATTGGGTTAGATGTAGCATTGGGTTAGATGTAGCATTGGGTTAGATGTAGCATTGGGTTAGATGTAGCATTGGGTTAGATGTAGCATTGGGTTAGATGTAGCATTGGGTTAGATGTAGCATTGGGTTAGATGTAGCATTGGGTTAGATGTAGCATTGGGTTAGATGTAGCATGGGGTTAGATGTAGCATTGGGTTAGATGTAGCATTGGGTTAGATGTAGCATTGGGTTAGATGTAGCATGGGGTTAGATGTAGCATGGGGTTAGATGTAGCACGGGGTTAGATGTAGCACGGGGTTAGATGTAGCACTGGGTTAGATGTAGCATTGGGTTAGATGTAGCATGGGGTTAGATGTAGCATTGGGTTAGATGTAGCATTGGGTTAGATGTAGCATTGGGTTAGATGTAGCATTGGGTTAGATGTAGCATTGGGTTAGATGTAGCATTGGGTTAGATGTAGCATGGGGTTAGATGTAGCACGGGGTTAGATGTAGCAAGGGGTTAGATATAGCACGGGGTTACATGTAGCACGGGGTTAGATGTAGCACGGGGTTAGATGCTGTGTGGTCAGTCTGGTTTGGTCCAATGCTATACCAAAAACAACAAGAGAATGATAATCTAGATTGTTTTAGTATGAATTTATCTCTACTATTATAAAGACGTTATAATAAAGGAGACTAAATACTTTGGGTATAAAGTACCTGGAGGTCGTTTTCTCATTCTAACTACATTAAATGTTAACTACTTTGAATTATCTGAAGTAAAGCAACAACAACGACAACAAAAATCCTATAATTCATAACGTTTTTCCGTCTTTTGTTCCCTTTTTGAAACAATTCCTTTTGTCCTCACTCTGACCATGAATAAAGGTCTTACAACCAACAGTTGGACTGCACAGGATGCAGTAGGTGAATTGTGTTTCAGTTGGCTACAGTGAGGAGTGTTGAGAGGAAAACAGGGGTTTAAGTTTAGGTGTTATTGAGAGTACGAGGGGTGGGAGAGCGAGAGGGGGTGGTGGGAGAGAGCGAGAGAGGGGGGAGCGAGAGAGGGGGAGAGTGAGAGGGGGTGGTGGGAGAGAGCGAGAGGGGGTGGGAGAGAGCGAGAGAGGGGGAGTGAGAGAGGGGGGGGGTGAGAGAGGGGGAGAGCGAGGAGGGGGGTGGGAGAGAGCGAGAGGGGGGAGAGCGAGAGAGGGGGAGGGGGGAGAGAGGGGAGAGAGCGAGAGAGGGGGGTGAGAGAGGGGGAAGAGCGAGGGGGGGCGAGAGAGGGGGAGAGCGGGAGGGGGGAGCGAGGGGGGGCGAGAGAGGGGGAGAGCGAGGAGGGGGGAGCGAGAGGGGGAGAGCGAGGGAGGGTAGAGAGCGAGAGAGGGGGGGGAGCGAGAGGGGGGGGGGGTAGAGAGCGGAAGGTGAGGACTCCAGGGCACCAACGGATGGGCCTGTGAACCTACTGGACTAGCCCTGTGGTTACTAATCTCTCCATGTCATTCTCTGCCGTTTCCCCAGCGCAGAACTGTCTGCCCAACACACACGCACGAACCCACCAGATGAACCTGTTTGTCTGTAACAGAGGAAGCTTGCCATGCTGAAAAACACATCACCACCAACCTCCCTATTTTTTTTAACGGGTCCGGAAAACCATAAGCCTCCTGCATTGCACAATGGGGCTCCAAGCACAGCCTGGGGAGAGCTGTGGTCAACCTTGAAAGTGTGACTGATGGAGGGAGAGAGGGAGAAGGGGGGGGTGTTGAAGTTATGAAGATGATGGTTCCACTCCTCTCCCTTCTTGACTCTCGCCTGGTCTCTCTTAGGTCCTCCAGAGTTTTCCCAGGACTGGCTTCCTAGCACTTCCTGTTAGCTGGTAGGCTAATTGAGATGCTAACAACATTACTGTACTGTACTGTAGGTCCTACTGAGGAAGAATTGACAGGGCAAGGCCTAACAGAATAGACCTACCATTGTCCAGACCTGTATCCACCTAATCCTAGTACTCTAACTGTTCATGCACATCATGGGAACCGCTGGAACCAAAAGGAATGATGAACAGCACATCCCATAATAGTAAACAACAATTCTGCAGTTTCATACTGACACATGCACCATTGTACCACTAATCATGCCAAGGAGAGGGAGGGCATTAGTCTACAGAACTAAAAAGATGACTAGGTGATTCCACTTGAATTCTGCACATACTTGAGTCAGAATATCCCATCCACTTCAATAATAATCTGATTTAACCCTACCAAACCTGAGTTGACCTGACCTAACCCTGCCCTACCTGACCTGATAGTGTGGTGGTTGGTATTTATATAGAACCCTGTCTGACCTGATAGTGTGGTTGTTGGTATTTACACAGAACCCTGTCTGACCTGATAGTGTGGTTGTTGGTATTTACACAGAACCCTGTCTGACCTGACAGTGTGGTTGTTGGTATTTACACAGAACCCTGTCTGACCTGATAGTGTGGTTGTTGGTATTTACACAGAACCCTGTCTGACCTGATAGTGTGGTTGTTTGGTATTTACACAGAACCCTGTCTGACCTGACAGTGTGGTTGATAGTGGGAAATCTCAGACTTCAGTGAGTTCAAGACAACTGGGAACTCTGGGGGAAAAAAAAAACATTATCCGACTGGGAAAATACATTTTGAACAGTCATTGGAATTGCAAGTCGAGAACTCGGGCCTCTTTCTTCACCTCCGACCCCTGACGTCATAATGAGTCGACCCTGTTTGACCGCCCAGTTGTCTTGAACCATAAATCCACAGAATGACAGACTTCCTTTTATTTTTATTTGACCTTTATTTATACAGGTTTTTTTCTCATTGAGAAAAAAACATCTCTTTTCCAAGAGAGACCTGGTCCAATAGCAGCAGGCGGACAAAACAACTTACATACACAACATTAAACACAACTATAAACACACACACAGTACAACAACAAGAGAGACCTGGTCCAATAGCAGCAGGGGGAACAACGTGTCTTTACCAAGAGAGACCTGGTCCAATAGCAGCAGGGGGAACAACGTGTCTTTACCAAGAGAGACCTGGTCCAATAGCAGCAGGGGGAACAACGTGTCTTTACCAAGAGAGACCTGGTCCAATAGCAGCAGGGGGAACAACGTGTCTTTACCAAGAGAGACCTGGTCCAATAGCAGCAGGGGGAACAACGTGTCTTTACCAAGAGAGACCTGGTCCAATAGCAGCAGGGGGGAACAACGTTTCAGACAAAACAACTTACATACACTAACACAACATTAAACACAACTATAAACACACACACAGTACGACAAAAACATTTTACATTTTTGGTACTGTTAGAAGCAAATCAGAATGGGACCGTAATATATATTTATATACCGACCTGACTAAAAAAATAACTGAGATAAAATGGCATTTTACCCAATATGGCCTTATAAACCAGTGTCTACCAGTGTTTAAGCCTACAATATGGCCTTATAAACCAGTGTTTAAACCTACAACATGGCCTTATAAACCAGTGTTTAAACCTACAACATGGCCTTATAAACCAGTGTTTAAGCCTACAACATGGCCTTATATACCAGTGTTTAAGCCTACAACATGGCCTTATATACCAGTGTTTAAACCTACAACATGGCCTTATAAACCAGTGTTTAAACCTACAACATGGCCTTATAAACCAGTGTTTAAACCTACAACATGGCCTTATATACCAGTGTTTAAGCCTACAACATGGCCTTATAAACCAGTGTTTAAACCTACAATATGGCCTTATAAACCAGTGTTTAAACCTACAATATGGCCTTATAAACCAGTGTTTAAACCTACAATATGGCCTTATAAACCAGTGTTTAAACCTACAATATGGCCTTATAAACCAGTGTTTAAACCTACAATATGGCCTTATAAACCAGTGTTTAAACCTACAACATGGCCTTATATACCAGTGTTTAAACCTACAATATGGCCTTATAAACCAGTGTATACCAGTGTTTAAACCTACAATATGGCCTTATAAACCAGTGTATACCAGTGTTTAAACCTACGCAAGGTCAATGACGACCAGCCAATAGCGCTGTAGAGATCACAATGATGTGTTAGATGTTTCTGATTTGTAATGAACCTGAGGGCTGATACACTGAATCAAGTGCTCTCAGGGTAGTGGCTGAGGCCTGCATGTATATAACATCACTAAACATCTAAAACCGACAGTAATGTACATCGTACCAGCTCCTTCCTGGCCTCAAAAGAAAAACAAGCCTTATGCCGGTAATAAAAACCTATTCTCAGTTTGAGCTTCCTTATCGAGCTCTCTACATGCACAGTGAAGCTCAGCTTGTCATCAACCCACACACACCCAAATCTTTGTACACTTTAACTTGCTCTATAGTATGTCCAGCCAATGTAGCAATGACATGATTAGTAACATGCCTGGCATTTGACAAAACCATGCAGTTTGTTTTACCTGAATTTAGTACCAGCTTTAAATCATACAGATTCTGTTGTATGGTGTTAAATGCTCTTTGGGCATTTTAAAAAGATAAAGATAAACTACTACCACTTGAATAAAGAACAGTATCATCTGCATAAAAATGAACATCCGCTGTTTCAATAAGATCCCCAATGTTGTTGATATACAAAATGAACAACAGTGGGCCCAAAATAGAACCTTGCGGAACACCTGAGCACAACTCTATGGACTCCAATTTGTAAGTCGCTCTGGATAAGAGCGTCTGCTAAATGACTTAAATGTAAATGACTCAGATTTACAACCATCTGCCATTACACATTGTGTACGATTTGATAGGTCAGTTATAAACCAATCTAGAGCATGACCAGTAATTCCACAACATTTGAACCTTTGCACTAACACAGCATGGTCCACGGTGTCAAAAGCCTTCGACAAATCAATAAAGACAGACAACACAATGTAACTTCTTACCAAGAGCACAGTGGATGTCATTTAAAACCTTCACTGTTGCTGAAACAGTGCTGTGGCCAGACCTAAAAAACCCGATTGCATTCCATTTAAGATGTTGTTTTCTTGGAAATAGGCATTTAGCTGCCTACTACCTAAGGACTCCAGTACCTTTTGACAGTACAGACTCTTTTGATATGAGTCGATAGTTGTCAAGTAGCGAAGGATCTCCACCTTTCCTGTTCAAGTGAGCACAGCACAACAAGGTGAGTCCAACCATGTATTATATGCTGCTGTATAAATGATGTAATATGCCTGGGAGATACTATAGATTCTATACTGTAGCTAAGAAAGTAGTACTAAGTGTATGTTGTGCAGTAAGCTGTTAGTAGCCCATGTGCCTCACCCTAATAATTTGTTCCCCTTTCCCCCTCATAACTGAGCCTACTGTTCTGACTTGGTGGTGCACATGTAGCCTATAGTCTGTTTTAGAGAAATGTCCTCATTGAATATCGTAAGAGCTTTCATTGTCGAACGTATATGCCCACTTTACTTATCCTGCGGTTCTGACTTGGTGTACAGAGAGAACACTGTAAGAACAGCCCATGTTCTAAATTCTGTCACTGTACATTTCAAAAGTGCTGAACGAATGTTTACATTGACAATGTCTGTCCTAGCTCACTCAATGTCTTAATCGAAATTATGGATTGCCTCTTATCCACTCATCGTACCCTTATGCCATAGTTTGTACATCTCAATTTTCAGTAGAAACCACATTTGTTTAAGCAAGTCAGCCGTATCAGCTATGTTTTTCAAAAAGGTACTAAATGAGGCTAAATGAACTGTTTCACTGTCAGACAAGGCTCTGCTGATAACCAGGTGAAGCAGTGGTAAGGTTGTGGGACTGCTGATGGGACTCTGCTGTTTGGACAGCTTTATGTAAGCCCTAACAGTTTGTGGGCACCATTCGTCACCGTTATAGTGCAATTAATGTATTGTTTAGTGTTGTGTTTTGCTTTGTTGTGTAGTGGCTTTGCTGGCATGCATCCCCCAAATATTTGCGGAGTTTGCCCCACCAAGTTGTACATGCTAAAATCGCCACTGATCACAGCACTGGCAAACCATGGTTGACCAACTCCCTGACCAATATGGCTGACCTTCATCCCATCATAAGAAGGTTCAAGTTCATTCTAGTATTCAAATTCTAGTATTCTAATTCTAGTATTCTAATGCTAGTATTCTAATTCTAGAATTCTAATTCTAGAATTCTAATTCTAGAATTCTAATTCTAAGGTTCAAGTTTTAATGTACAGTGAAATGACTTTCTTTCCAACTCTAAACCCAACAATGCAGTAATCACTATCAAATGTAGCACTAAAAATCACGTAAGGTAGAACAGAAACACACGAGAAATAAAAATAAGAAATAAGCAGAATGCGAGAAAGTAAGAAACTATACTATATACAGGGTCACTTCCATATTAACAATGTACAGGGATACTGGAGTGATGGAGGTAGATATGTATAGGGGTAAGGTGACAGGGATACTGGAGTGATGGAGGTAGATATATATAGGGGGAAGGAGACAGGGATACTGGAGTGATGGAGGTAGATATATATAGGGGGAAGAAGACAGGGATACTGGAGTGATGGAGGTAGATATGTATAGGGGGAAGGGGACAGGGATACTGGAGTGATGGAGGTAGATATGTATAGGGGGAAGGGGACAGGGATACTGGAGTGATGGAGGTAGATATGTATAGGGGTAAGGTGACAGGGATACTGGAGTGATGGAGGTAGATATGTATAGGGGGAAGGTGACAGGGATACTGGAGTGATGGAGGTAGATATGTATAGGGGGAAGGAGACAGGGATACTGTAGTGATGGAGGTAGATATGTATAGGGGTAAGGGGATACTGGAGTGATGGAGGTAGATATGTAGAGGGGGAAGGGGACAGGGATACTGGAGTGATGGAGGTAGATATGTATAGGGGTAAGGGGACAGGGATACTGGAGTGATGGAGGTAGATATGTATAGGGAGAAGGTGACTAGGCATCAGGATGTATAATAAACAGAGTAGCAGCAGCGTCAATGAAGATTGTGTGTGTGTGTGTGTGTGTGTGTGTGTAGTCCTGTGGGTGTACATAGAGACAACAAAATATATATATTCAAGGGTCAACATAGTCTGTGTAGCCATTTCGTTAACTATTTATCAGTCTTATGGGGATAGAAGCTGTTCAGGAGCCGGTCGATGTCAAACTTGCTGCTCCAGTACTTCTTGCCGTACGGAAACAGAGAGAACACTCTATATCTTTAACGATTTTCCGGGCCTTTCCTTTCACCACCCTCTGATATAGAGGTCCTGGATGGCAGGGAGCTGGGCCACAGTGATGTACTGGGCTGTCCTCACTACCCTCTGATATAGAGGTCCTGGATGACAGGGAGCTGGGCCCCAGTGATGTACTGGGCTGTCCTCACTACCCTCTGATATAGAGGTCCTGGATGGCAGGGAGCTGGGCCCCAGTGATGTACTGGGCTGTCCTCACCACCCTCTGATATAGAGGTCCTGGATGGCAGGGAGCTGGGCCCCAGTGATGTACTGGGCTGTCCTCACTACCCTCTGATATAGAGGTCCTGGATGGCAGGGAGCTGGGCCCCAGTTATGTACTGGACTGTCCTCACTACCCTCTGATATAGAGGTCCTGGATGGCAGGGAGCTGGGCCCCAGTGATGTACTGGGCTGTCCTCACTACCCTCTGATATAGAGGTCCTGGATGACAGGGAGCTGGGCCCCAGTTATGTACTGGGCTGTCCTCACTACCCTCTGATATAGAGGTCCTGGATGGCAGGGAGCTGGGCCCCAGTTATGTACTGGGCTGTCCTCACCACCCTCTGATATAGAGATCCTGGATGGCAGGGAGCTGGGCCACAGTGATGTACTGGGCTGTCCTCACCACCACCTGATATAGAGGTCCTGGATGGCAGGGAGCTGGGCCCCAGTGATGTACTGGGCTGTCCTCACTACCCTCTGATATAGAGGTCCTGGATGGCAGGGAGCTGGGCCACAGTGATGTACTGGGCTGTCCTCACCACCCTCTGATATAGAGGTCCTGGATGGCAGGGAGCTGGGCCCCATTGATGTACTGGGCTGTCCTCACCACCCTCTGATATAGAGGTCCTGGATGGCAGGGAGCTGGGCCCCAGTGATGTACTGGGCTGTCCTCACCACCCTCTGATATAGAGGTCCTGGATGGCAGGGAGCTGGGCCCCAGTGATGTACTGGGCTGTCTTCACCACCCTCTGATATAGAGGTCCTGGATGGCACGGAGCTGGGCCCCAGTGATGTACTGGGCTGTCCTCACCACTTTCTGTTGCACCATGCGATCGAGGGTGGTGCTGTTACCATACCAAAGGGTGATGCAGCCAGTCAAGATGCTCTCAATGGTGCAGGTGTAGAAATGTTTTGAGGATGTGAGGGCCGATGCCAAACATTCTCCTGAGGAAGAAAAGGCTCCGTCACACCTTTTTCATGTGTGTTTTAAGTCCTTAGTGATTTTGACCCAAAGGAACTTCAAGCTCTAGACCCGCTACACTGCCGCCCCGTCGATGTGGATGAGGGCGTTCTTGTTCCCCGTGGATGTGGATGAGGGCGTTCTTGTTTCCCGTCGATGTGGATGAGGGCGTTCTTGTTCCCCGTCGATGTGGATGAGGGCGTTCTTGTTTCCTGTCGATGTGGATGAGGGCGTTCTTGTTTCCGGTCGATGTGGATGAGGGCGTTCTTGTTTCTGGTCGATGTGGATGAGGGCGTTCTTGTTTCCTGTCGATGTGGATGAGGGCGTTCTTGTTTCCTGTCGATGTGGATGAGGGCGTTCTTGTTTCCTGTCGATGTGGATGAGGGCGTTCTTGTTTCCTGTAGTCCATGATCAGCTCCTTGGTCTTACCGACGTAGAGGGAACTGGCACCACAGTGTCTCTGACCACATCCCTTTAGGTTGACTTGTCGTTGCCGGTGATCAGGCCGGTGATCAGGCCTACCCCCGTCGTGTCGTCAGCAAACTTGATGATGGTGTTGGACTAATGCATGGCCACGCAGTCGTGGGTGAACCGCGAGTACAGGAGGGGACTAAGCACACACCCCTGTGGGCCCCCCGTGTTGAAGGTCAGAGTGGCGGAGAAGACGTTGCCTACCCTCACCACCTGGGGGGCGGCTCTTCAGGAAGTCCAGGATCCAGTTGCAGAGAAAGGCGTTTAGTCCCAGGATCCTTAGCTTAGTGATGAGCTTTGTGGGCACTACGGTGTTGAACGCTTAGCTGTAGTCAATGAACAGCATTCTGACAAAGGTATTACTATTATTAATTAATAATTTTATTATTATTATTCTCTAGGTGGTTTTGATCATATCCTAGCAGTGTGAAAAGTTTAGAATTTGCATAAAACAATTTGCCAGAGAAACTTTAACAAAGTGTGGCTAGCTGTTCTCAGACAAAGACATGAATATAGAACAGACTCTAATGAAAATGGTGCCTAACCACCCAACTACAATGTCTAAAGTCATCCATAGACATTTTAACATGGTGTACAGTCATTAGAAAACGCATGAATCCCAGCGTAGTGTTTCAGTCTGCATGTGTTTCCCAGTTGAAAGTAACTTCACAGAGAGACCATGTATTCTATCAGGTATTTATTCAGATGAAGGTGGTCATTAAGAAAGGAGAGGTCAGGAAGTCACTATTAAACAGAAACAAATTACCTGACAACAGCATAACATATCACCTGACAACAGCATAACATATTACCTAACAACAGCATAACATATTACCTGACAACAGCATAACATATTACCTGACAACAGCATAACATATTACCTGACAACAGCATAACATATCACCTGACAACAGCATAACATATTACCTGACAACAGCATAACATATCACCTGACAACAGCATAACATATTACCTGACAACAGCATAACATATTACCTGACAACAGCATAACATATTACCTGACAACAGCATAACATATTACCTAACAACAGCATAACATATTACCTGACAACAGCATAACATATTACCTGACAACAGCATAACATATTACCTGACAACAGCATAACATATCACCTGACAACAGCATAACATATTACCTGACAACAGCATAACATCATGGCTCAGTACCTACAAACTATTCTCCTCAGGTCTTCCTCCGTGGGTAATAGTCCTCTGTGTGTAGTAGTCCTCAGTGTATAGTAGTCCTCAGTGTGTAGTAGTCCTCAGTGTGTAGTAGTCCTCAGTGTGTGTAGTAGTCCTCTGTGTGTAGTAGTCCTCAGTGTGTAGTAGTCCTCAGTGTGTGTAATAGTCCTCAGTGTGTAGTAGTCCTCAGTGTGTGTAGTAGTCCTCCGTGTGTAGTAGTCCTCAGTGTGTAGTAGTCCTCAGTGTGTAGTAGTCCTCAGTGTGTGTAGTAGTCCTCTGTGTGTAGTAGTCCTCAGTGTGTAGTAGTCCTCAGTGTGTGTAATAGTCCTCAGTGTGTGTAATAGTCCTCAGTGTGTAGTAGTCCTCAGTGTGTGTAGTAGTCCTCCGTGTGTAGTAGTCCTCAGTGTGTAGTAGTCCTCTGTGTGTAGTAGTCCTCTGTGTGTAGTAGTCCTCAGTGTGTAGTAGTCCTCAGTGTGTAGTAGTCCTCAGTGTGTAGTAGTCCTCAGTGTGTAATAGTCCTCTGTGTGTAGTAGTCCTCAGTGTGTGTAGTAGTCCTCCGTGTGTAGTAGTCCTCAGTGTGTAGTAGTCCTCAGTGTGTGTAGTAGTCCTCAGTGTGTGTAATAGTCCTCAGTGTGTAGTAGTCCTCAGTGTGTAGTAGTCCTCAGTGTATAGTAGTCCTCAGTGTGTAGTAGTCCTCAGTGTATAGTAGTCCTCAGTGTGTAGTAGTCCTCAGTGTGTGTAATAGTCCTCAGTGTGTGTAGTAGTCCTCAGTGTGTAGTAGTCCTCAGTGTGTAGTAGTCCTCAGTGTGTAGTAGTCCTCAGTGTGTAGTAGTCCTCAGTGTGTATAGTAGTCCTCAGTGTGTAGTAGTCCTCAGTGTGTAGTAGTCCTCAGTGTGTAATAGTCCTCAGTGTGTAATAGTCCTCAGTGTGTAGTAGTCCTAAGTGTGTAGTAGTCCTCAATGTGTAGTAGTCCTCAGTGTGTAGTAGTCCTCAGTGTGTAGTAGTCCTCAGTGTGTAGTAGTCCTCGGTGTGTGTAGGAGTCCTCAGTGTGTAACAGTCCTCAGTGTGTAGTAGTCCTCAGTGTGTAGTAGTCCTCAGTGTGTAGTAGTCCTCAGTGTGTAATAGTCCTCAGTGTGTAGTAGTCCTCAGTGTGTAGTAGTCCTCAGTGTGTGTAATAGTCCTCAGTGTGTGTAATAGTCCTCAGTGTGTGTAGTAGTCCTCAGTGTGTAGTAGTCCTCAGTGTGTGTAATAGTCCT